>NW_010521324.1:140191-167518 GCF_000687285.1 Phaethon lepturus | reverse complement strand
GGCCACCGCCGCCGCTTCTGCCGGGCCGAGAGCAGCCACCTCTCCGGCCCTCCCGGTGCCGTAAGCGGCTCTCCGCCCGCGGCTCTTCCCGCTGCATCCCGTCCTCCTGCAGGGGAGGGCGAGGCAAACACACCCCTCCGTCCCCTCCATGCTTCTGGCACCCTCTCAGCACCTCCAGTCCTCTTCGAACGGGCTTATTTCGACCTGAGAGGAAGCAGGTAGCGGTTAAAGCGTTTACTCCATCGCATCTGCTGCGGGTGCTGGTGCTGAGGGTGACCTGGGAGAGGCTGAGGAGAGTTTGTGTTGCTGGGAGGGGATGTGAGGAGCGTGGACCAAGTCTTGCGACTCTCACAGTCTGCTGGAAGCAGAATTGCCTTCAGAAAGACCTCAGAATGGATATAGGAAAGCTTTTTTTCTTGTGTAATTCAGTAGGCACAGTGTATGAGCAGTCAGAGAAAACTACAGTTTAAAACTTTAAATTTTGACCCAGCTTCCATTTTTTTACTACAGCCTTTGGTGCTGAGGAATTTGTCTGAAATGTATCTGCCCACCTTCAGTGGGACGCAGAGGCTGTTGATGATGCAGTCTAAGCAGAACAGCTGTGGGTCCAGCCCTGAAGGCTTTACCACACAAGTGATTCTTGTTGGACTGTGAGCTGATGCAAAGGGACGAATGGGTTAAGTGCCCTCAGCTGGCACAAATTCCTGATCCTGTGGGACAAACTTGGCCTGGGTGAAGAGAGGTCAGAGTTACCTGAGAATGTGAGGGCTGCTAGTTTGTACTGTTCTTTCTGTCTTTCTTGCAGTAGAAGAAGCGAAAGGCAGAGTTCGCATATGCTCATGTTTTGTTCGCAGTGTTCTCTGGAGTTTAATGGGGGGAAAAAACTAAAAGGAAAGGAGAGGTCTAGTGTAACTGAGCAACCTTGATAGGCACCCTATCAAACAGGGCATTTTGAAAGTGCTAAGGCTGTGATGGAGAATGCAGAAATGCTCACTAGCTCTGTCTTTTGATAATTTGTGTGGTGAGAGGAAGAGTGGAGTTACAAAAATATATTGTTTGGTAAACACTTCATGATATAAAGGGCAGTGAATGATTTTAAATTACCTGGTCGCGCTTTTTTTTTTTCAGATAACAGGTTGCTGCTTTGTGGTTCTGAGTACGTCCTGCTCCCACTTGTGTCACAGGAAGTGGACAGTTGGCTCAGCACTTGGCAGTAAGTGCACGGTATTTTTCCAGATACAATCACAGGATTCATATTAGAAGTTATATGCCTCAGACAATGACTCATAAAGCTACCTTCCTTGATTTAATCCCTCCCTAAAAATCCTTAGACTGATCATGCTTAAAGACAGTACACACTTCTTTTACAATGTTTTGATTTTTATACTGCAAGGAAGTTTTGATTGAATTGTAAACAAAATAGATCAGACAGTATGCAGTCTTCAGATGCATGTAAGAATCGCAGGTTGTGAAGGACTTCCAGTTGGTTCAGTTATTTGTTCATTTTTACGGGGATGAAATGGTGGATTTCCACAACAATAAGACCATGCATGGAAACAGTCTGCGTTCCCTTATTCCCCAAACATCAATGACAATGAAGTTCTGAAATGAACCTAAAGTGCTCTGAAGTAACGAGAAGAAAAATCGTGGTGGTGTTCTCTTTTGAAAAAGTTATTCCCATGTGAGGGATAAAAGTAAGCATTAAATAGCTCGTATAGAGAAATACAAAATTTGCTACATTTTCTTAAAGCTTCATGCAAAACATGCATCTCGGCTGTATTTCGAATCCTACAGTAATCACTAAAGTGTCCTAAAATGTTGAATTTTTCTGTCTTGATATTTGCTTATCTTCTCTCACATGCTTGCTTTTAATGTCTGAGCACTTAAAATTCAGGCATCATAGATCATGCTTTCCACCTCTCCTCATTTACCTCCGACAGCTTAACCTGCAATTTATTGCAAGGATTGCACCTATAAGTAAAACAGGATCAGACCTTAATTTGATCTGCTATTTATCCGTTGTGTTAATTGTAGCCACAGGGTTGTATTAAGAAAGTCAAAAAGTACCACTTGTAACTACGGAGTGGCTCTCACCTTTTAAATGGAAAAACACTCATTTTCTAGAAAAAATAGAAAAAAAAGTGTTTATGAGCTAAATGAAGAAGGCAGAAGGGCTTCTGCTTTTCCATTTTTAATGTAATTAATGTAATATTGGCACCCAAAATGTAGCTATCTGGGTGCAAGCCTGTTACTAGCTTTTACTGCTGTTGGTGGGAACAGATGTGTAATTTCTCACACTTTTGTTTGTTTGTTTTTTTAAACAGCAAATGGGGTTCTTGTTAGGCTAATGGATGTTGGGATTTTTACCTCATGTTAATCAGAAATTTATCTGCTTGTATTTCTGAATGATGCATTCTTCTTATGCTTGCTTTTTTTCCTCACAATACAAGAAAGAAGACAATAATTTACAGTACAAGTGACTGAAAAACAAAATTGAAAAATTGCTAAGAGAAATTCCAGTCCTACAACAACCACTACAGTAGCAAATTCCTGGTTCCCAGGAAGGCTTTGACTGAGGGGTCTGTGTTATGTCTCATGGTGCCCATTCAAAATAAGGCACTGAGCTTGAGAATGGTAAATTAAAAGGGAAAATCCCACCTTAAATCTCTTTCAGGGCAGACTTAGAAATAGAGGTATTTAAATTCCACTGAAATGCAATAGGTTTAGAAGTACCTAATTCTGTTAGGCTCGTTTGAAAATCCTAGCCTTAAAATGCTTGGTGTTTTCTGAAAATGAACAATAAACACTTTGAGTTCTCAACTTCTGGGAGTGACTTTCCTTAGCCTGCAACGTTTCTGCTTCCTTTCACAGAGTACAAAGCTCTGTTGCATACTTGAAGTCTAGGGTGGCTCGATGACTTCAGAGTGACCTCAAGCCTGATATTTTCTATATTGCAATAGCAAAAAATTCTGGTAAATAATTAGTCTATCAATAATGAGTTGATGCTGCACACTACAGTGAAACGTGACAGAATACCAGAAATGGGAACTCATTCTCACTTTATTCTTTTTTATAAAATGTCATTTTTGTCTGTGATACCTTTTATGGTTTCTTTAATCATGGAAGCTAATCAGTGGATAATGTGACTGCTAGAGATGTATTAGAATGACAACTATCATTGCATCTGCCTTCCCACACCATTAAACATTGGTTGAGCAGGACTCACATTACAGCAAAGGTAGGAATTCTTAGGGGTTTTGGGGGGTTTTTTTGGTGTGTGTGTTTTGGTTTTTTTAAATTAGTCTTGCCTCTTTTCCAGTCCTACATTTTCAATATGAGTAATCTGACTGGAAAGCTCTGGATGACAAGTGAACAAGCTAGCTGCACCACCAGTGCCTTGGGAGTGTCTTGTACCTTTACTTTGCCAAAGCCAGCTGCTGTAGTAAGTCCAAGGCAGGTCTGTGTAAAGCAGGGCCCAAGTACCTGTATAACTCTCAAAAAAAAAATTAAGAATGGCACTGCTTGCATCAGCATTGATTGCAAGCAGCACAGTCGTTGACTTCATCTTGCTGTCACTGGTGTTTGCTTCTTCATATTGGGATGGCACTACAGACCTAGTATGTTAAAGTACAGGTGAGCTCAATCTGTCCTTGCCCTATTATGTTGACGAAGACCTTTTCAGGAAGGAGAAAACCCCCTCAATCTGTCTGTGTGCTGCCCAGGTGGATGTGAGTGAGGAAGAAGACACGTGGGGAACTGAAATACTGCCGCAGGTGTCTCAAATCTCTGTTTAGTGAAGACCCCCCTCCTTGGAAGATCCCACTCATCCAAATCAGGGTCTTGTACATACAAATGTGTTAGGAAGGTATGACACCTGTTCTCTATAAAAGAGGTAGGGGGAGAACTCTGCTTTTTGCTCCTGTGGAAGGAGGGCTTACATCTGTAGAGCTAGACGGCTTTACTACAAGCACTCGCAAAACCTTGCACTGCAGTTTCAGAAATCTATGGCCTCCTAGGTGAGCTCTGTCCTGAGTTTGTTCAGTTTGTTAGATATGGCTATATAAAGAAAGAGGTAATGTAAATTGGTGCTGCTAATATTTTGTCCATCTGATTATTAGGGTTCTTTTCCTCAGTGAATTGGTTTATCTGGTTATTTTGTTCTGCTTTCTTCGCAATACAGCATAATGGGATCCACTTCTTTTATTACTCTTATTAGAAATACATGTGAAAGTAGGGTTTCTTCAAAGTCTTGAAGCATTTCAAAGTAATTTGGAACTCAGCTTATCCAAAGAAATGCTCCTCTGGTTTTAAATGTAATGGCAATAGTACTTCTACCAGTATGTGTTGTAGTGGTGAAGTTCAACGAACTCATAATCAAACGCAGGGGAAATTTGTCTTTGATATTTTGCAGCGATTTTCCAGCACAAAGGCCAGTGGCAGATGGAGTTTGGTGATTAACAGCCTTTGAAAATTTCCTTTCTTTTAGTTTATGATCTTAAAAATTATGCAGGTAATACTGGTTGGTAAAAAATTTGTTTTGTTCATGCAAGTTGTGAATACTTTCAAGAAAACTTGTGGTTTGCACTCTTACATTTGTTCAGCTTCCAGCAGAGACTGATGGATCTCTCTTTTCTTACTAGAAAGTAAGGCCCAGGCCACTAATTGCAGCCGTGCTAAAATCCCTGCAAGACCTTAAGTGGAAGTTGTGAAGGGGAACTGTTGCCCCCAAATGCTGATCCTAGCCTCCTGGATGTTTTGTGAAGTTAGTTTCCTAGTGCACAGCATCCTCCACCTATTCTTTTTCATCTCTTTCGGTCTGAGTGGGTTATGACAAGACTATGTGGGGCAAGATATGTAGAGTTTAGAGAGGCATAAG
Organism: Phaethon lepturus; assembly: GCF_000687285.1. Lineage (NCBI taxonomy): Eukaryota > Metazoa > Chordata > Aves > Phaethontiformes > Phaethontidae > Phaethon > Phaethon lepturus. The sequence continues at coordinate 162,642 of NW_010521324.1, read as the reverse complement.
GGTAGACAGATTTCCTTGTGCTAGTGTCATGGGATGGCAGTTTTCCTGGCTCCTTGTGTTGAACCACCCATTAAAAAAATAGGATAGAGAAAGCTTCAAGGATGTGGGTGACAGTCTATAGAAAACAATGCTGGCAACCTTTGAGGTTACCTCAGCTTGCCCATTTTGGTTTGTGTGCTGTGAATCCATTGGATGCTTGAGATAATTATGCCCTCCTTACTGTGTCTTGTGCCAAATCGGTATCTCTCAAAGATCTCTGATGACTTCTCAAGGGAATTTTTCTGGGTGTGGGACTTCTTCCTGTCCAGAAGACAACAGCGAGCTTACCCAGTTATCTGGAAGGACATATTATTGATGTGGTGGTGCTATTTTATGCTAGTGGCAACTACAGCAGTATGCAATTCATCTGTTTCTCGAGTATAATGTGAAGGTTTCTTAAGTGGAGAATAGGGCTGTAGTTACCATTAGCTCTTACATAAGACTGGATAAAGATACACCTAAAGAATATGCAGTTCCAGGCCCCTGCTATCAATGGACAGATGTTAATAACAATTTTCTACAACACCGAGTTCTGTACCCCTTCCTGCTCGTCAAAAAAAGGCATTGGCATCAAGGATGTGCTGTGTCTAGTACTTGTTTTTGAATCTAAGTGCGGAGAAGCCTGTCTGGCAGTGTATTATAAAATATCCTGTTCCAGACTACAGTCCACACAATGCGTATGTTGTACTAAAGATCCTTGAAAGCATATGTGTGGGTTTTCTTTTTAAATATCACCTACAGGTATATGCTATTTCTGGAGCCATGCTTCTATGTCGGGACATAGAACAGGGCTGCGCTGTACAATACCATGTTGTTTTCTGCATGACAGTATTGGGTCATTCTTGCTACCTTGCATATGGTTGAGCTCATTGCTTGATTAGAGATCAGAAGGGGTTTTTTGGCATGGGTGTAATAGCAGAAATCTGAGGAAAGCTTGCCTTTTTGACACTTAGCTTTAGGCGGACTCTAACTGTACTTTATCTGTCTTTTTCAGACCTTGTTCTGTCTATGCATTTTTCTAACAACAACAAAAACCTTTTGTGATGTCCTCTGTTCTGAGTCAGTCAATGTGGTACAAGGGAGTCTCCATCTGCCCATATATAGTTTATGGTCACATGGACATACAATTATAGTGCGCTAATGAATTGAGTGATTGAGAGATGTGGCTGGAAAGAGGAGGCAGACAAAAATTAATGGTTATTTCTTAACTTTGCCTACCCTCTCTATTCCCCACTCTGGTTTGCTGAATGGTTTCATTTGGACTGACTTTTTTAATGCTTACAGCCCAAAGGTGTGTTTTTGTTTTTTATTTTTTTTTTCTCCTTAAGGAAGAAAATTGGTTCCTTATGTTCCGTACATTAAGCTTCCTTAACATTTTTTTCAACATGCATAAAATTACAGATCTCTAGAGAGAATGAAATACCACATTGCACATTGTAATACCGCACCCAATCGTTTGCTTCTCCTCTCTGCTGCCAAACCTTCCAAAAATCGTAACATAGCATTAATACATTTACGGGCACTGGTTTTCCATGCTTGATACAAAGTAAAAATATAACTGAGTAACTAGGCATAAAAATAAGTGATGTCAGTTTGTGGTGGATAAATACAATTCTGGGGAGTAAAAATGTACCTTTGTCTGGAATCTGCTGCCTACAAAGAGTCAGAGTGGAGGAGAGATTTGGTGTGTGAGGACTAATTTTAACAGTGCCATCCCGTGTGTGGCTACGGAACTACACTGTAGGTTATAGATGGCAAACTAGCACCCCTGACAGAATCGAAAGGATGACATCAAATTTGATAAACAGATGTTATGAGGGCACTAAATGGTACCTAATATAAACCAGAAGAGAGAAAAAGATATTATTCCTCGTTCATCACTGTGTACTGTAAACTTGAAGCATAACTTTGTGTTTGGTTATATGAATGTTTGCAAACCAATGAGAAAGAACATCAGGTTTATGGACTGTTGTGTATTTTTCCACTTTTTGCTTGATTTGCATTGTTAAAGCAAAATGCAAAACTTTTCTGAGTGCTAGTTGTGGAGCAGACTATGCAAATCATCCTTTTTTTTTTTTCCCCCCTCCATTGCTCTGGCATAGAAGCAGCATGGTGTGTTGTATGGTTTGCTCTCTCCCTGACAAACTGTTCCCAAGGAAGCAGGGTTGTGGTTGTGGAGCTTGTCTCCATCTACATCTCTGAGATGAGGTGCTCAGCATATTCAGATGATGATGTTGTGCTTTGAGGCTCAGCAAGATGGATCCCAGCTCTGCTCTAAATAAGTAATTTACTCTGTTATTGCACCCTCCCGCTATATTATTCATACTGTTTTTTCCACTCCCATTTAAAAATTTTTCTTACTAACCTTTTCCTTTCCTCAAGCTCTCTCTCCATCCCTGCTAACCTCTCATATCCTGTGTGTGTCTTTTGCTGGCAATCCTGACGCCACAGTCTTGCTCTTCTTCTCTCTTACCTCTCCAGGACTTTGTTTTTTCTTGTTGTGTCTCTTCTCGTTTTCTTCTCTCTGCATCTCTTCCTTCTGTTATTTCCTCTTTCCACTTTCACTTTACATGGACTGTGTCAAGTCAGCTAGCTGAGAATGTACATGGAACATTTGAGAGAACCAGAATAAGGTAGAGGAAGGTAAGGGGAAAAAGTCTCTAGCTGGTTGTTTAAAAAGGGACTTGTGTTTCCAGTACTTTGGGGGGGGGGAAGGAAGGCGGAGGGGGAAGGCCAGGGTGAGTAAAGTATTGAGAATTTTGTTCTGGTGAGCTCCTGTTCATTTTGAATCCTGTCAGCAGGGGACCTTACTACAATAACAAGAAGTCATTAGCTGCCTTGTTTTATATCCATTGAATATGACACAATTTTTACAAGAAAATCTGTTGTGACTTCTCTGTTCTCCCCCCCCCGTCTCCCCTTGCTACAAAACAATTTGGAGAAGGGATGGGATACCATATATTTAAGAAGCCACTTAAAAAGTCCTTTTTTGTTCTCTTCGTCAGCTTTCTCCCTGTCCTCTTGCCAGCATGTGCAGTAAGTTCCTGTCCCTGAGAGTTTGCACCAAAACCACAGTTTGAACCAGGCTGTACATAATGGGCGTCTCTGTTAGTTCCCGCCAACTGAAGCTCCCAGCAGTAGATGGAAAATTAGACATACAACACTGCACAATAAATCTTATTGTAATTCACCCAGCTAGCATCACCGCGAACAGGCCTTGAAAAATGTGTCGTGTGTGCTTGAAATCATACTTGTGCTCCTGCCATTAAAGAATGAAAAAAAAACCCTCGTAAAAAAAGTTTCATTTACTTTTTTGTTATAAAATACTTTTTACTGGTGCCAGCTGGAAGGAAAATGACCCAGTTAGATCTCAAAATTATGATGTAGCTTTAAGTGCTATGTTTAGATTAACTGCCAAAATGTTAGTATAAAGTGGTAGGTGTTTGTGCTGCAGATAATAACTAATGTACTGTTGGTCAAGATAGGCCACTGTTCTGTTATTATTGTGTGGATCTTATGACTAAACATTGGAGCAAGCCTAGTGGAACAACAATATTTTACTGTGCCTGGAATACTAGCTTGTCAGAACTTAATTGGGGTGCCAAAAATCTCATGAATCAGATAGGGAAGATGTCTTTTTTTTTCCTGTGTGCTGATATTTCTGATTTGTATTCCTTTCTGTAAAGTGAACTGTATTTGTCTGATGTATTTCCTGTCAAGTACTGCCTCAAATACAGTCAGACCCCTCTGATAGTCAAATGATTATGGTCTTCCAAAGACAGTAGAAATGTTTTGGTGTTTGTTCCCTGCTCCACCCCCCACCTCCCCCCGTGCTTGTTAGACTGGGTTAAATGTGTTGTATATTTTAAAGGACCTGGTTTACAAGGAAAAATCAAGGTTAAAAGCACTTCAGAACTCAAGTTGTGCTGATGTGTATGACCTTTGGGCCCAGAATTAGCTATTTTTACTCTGTTGATATAAAACATTAACCTCAGTGAAATGCTTCTTGCAAGAAATGAAAACAAAACTGTTATGTTTAAATACACAGTCTAGATGTACCTATACCAGTCGCCATGAAAAAGTCAACATCTGCTAACAGACACCACATGCTGGATTCTGTGGTACTGCAGCTATTTCTTTGAATAGGGGGGGAAGTACCTGTGGGAAGCATCTGAAATATCTTGAATCTACATGAGCTCCTTAACCAATTTCTGTTGTCATCCAGCTCCCTTCTCTCCCCTGTTCTGCTGTATTCCAGGCAATAACCATGACTAGATATTGTTTAGTAATGTTAGGTACTTGTTGTCTTGCCACTGCTCATCACTCCTGTGTTACTGCTATGTAGAATGATTTGGTAAATTATACCAGCTGCAATAATGACCATTGTAATGGACTTTTTGTTTAATAAGACAGAGATTAGGTTGAACAAAACGAGGAAATACTTGTACATGTTTCTTGGTCTAGTTCTGTCTCAGAACTGAGCTGATCTGTGTTGCATTTGGTCTTGCTTTTCATAGCTGATAGGACTTCTGAATAATACTTAAGACTATTTTCAGAAAAGGAGGGTTCAGAATAACCTCTACCTCTTGACTAATCCTAGGCTAATAGATGGAAATGCCATCTTCACCTTGCTTAAAGAAACATCAGATTTCCAGGGGACATGTAAATCGCAATGCTAACTAGCAACCTGCTGAAAATTGCTAGATTTTCCAAAGCTTTGTCTTGCACATAATTTTAAAGGAAAAGGATATTGCCAACAACATAACCAGGATAAATTTTTTGTTCAGAATGTACACTAAACTTGCATTGTTCTTCCAAAATTAACTTTCAAATGATTTTTCTGTTGTCTCTGTAAAATCAAGTGCAAAAGTTCTGCAGCTACGGTACACAATTGAGAGAGGTGATTGTTGGGTTGATATTTATGCTTTACTTCAACTGAAGTCAATAAGATACTTGCTGTTTTAGTGTCCGTGGTTTCAGGAATGGATAGGGAATAACTGGCAAGGTTTCAAATAGGGAAAGTAGTGTACTTCAAACAACGTTATTATGTTGATCTTTTCTATGGTAATGTTTTCCCTAACATTCAGAATAACAAAAAATTTATGCAAAAACCTCTGGCAGCCAAATTAAAAGAACAGCAGAACCCAGAGTTGTATTACTGTATATTTGGAAGAAGGGTATATGCACACAGCATGGTGTAAAATGGGTATGAGTAAAAATACGGGTTAAAACTCCTTCACATCTATATTCATATTCAGGGCGTATGTCCTGTGGACTACTTCGCTTTGTTGGAGTACTAATGTTCTCAGACTTACTAAGTTTTGAGTCTTCTGAATTGGGAATGCCGTAGACAGTGATGTGTCACATTCAGTAAGACCTATAATATTTATCTGATGTGTTTTCCTAATCCACTCAATCTTATGTTAAATACACTTCAAGTTCTATTGCAAGTTCTCCTGCTTAAATTCATAGAATGAGAACTTAACATCGTAGCCTTTACCGTACCAGGAAGTGATCAGTGGAATGCTTTAGAAAGCAAACACTGTTTATTTTAATTTGCTACTCCAATTAGCGTTCAATAAGAAAATACTTTTAATTAAAATACAGATGCTAAAAATATGACATTACTCTTTTTCAAACTAAGATGTTTAAAATAGCACTTTGGAAGTATAAAAGTTTCTACTACTTTTTCTGAAAGATGTGGCAGAAATATTTGCATACATGTACAGCAATGAGCAACAGGGACAGTACCACCCAGCTGGCACAGGGGACTGAAAGGTTAGAGTCAAATGGTGTAAGGATATCAAAGTTTTTTTTTTTCTACATATGTTTATAGCAGAATGGGTGGATGGACCAACACAGGACTTCTAAATACGCCTTTGAACTACTTCCAGAAACATGATAGAATGGGAATCCCAGTCTAGCAAGTTGTGATAGAAAGGTTGCAGGCTGAAAATGAACTTTCGGATTTTCAGGTTTGCTGCTGAAGTCCTGATTCCCAAACTGTGAAGCCTTGTATCCTTCTTGTTTCTACTGGCATCACCTCTCAGAAGCGGGTCTGAATTGATGCTAGCATACTTCTATCACTATTCTGTTTTTTTTAGGTATGTGGTTAAAGATGGGTGAACAATGCAGCTTTTTTTCAGTCTTACCTGGGGGTTAACTTCTTAATTGAAAGATTGAGATTTTTTTTGTGTGTGTGTGTTTATATTTGCTGTGTAGGAGCTATAAGATGAAACCTCAAAAATTAAAGTTAAATGCTGTTTGGTATTTACTTGTTCTTAGTCATGAGAGCCTTTCTGAGGAATTAAAAAGATTAGATTTTGGGGTTTTTTTTTGGTTGGGTGGCTTTGGGGTTTTTTTTTGACACAGGGCATGGTAAATGGTAATATCTATACTTTATTTGTCTGGCAATTGTTGTGTATTTTTTCTAAGTGTTGCAGAAGTTGCCAGGCCAAAACCTTGACTATTAATAGCTCTAGGTTTATTGAGATGGGAATGGCATCCAGTCCCGCTGAGAAACAGCTGCGTATCTGAGAGTTTGAGACACATACCTATTTTTCTCTTCCTTAGTGAATGTGTAGTATCCAAAAGGAAGGGTGTGGTTTAAGAATTATATGAGTACAGGTACCTCTAAGATTTATGCTCTGGTAAATGCCACATATTCGGCAAAACTCTCCTGTAGACAGCACACAATGTTTCCATTAACTGCAGCAGTCTTAGAATCTGTACCATAAATAACAACACTGAATTCATCTCATGTGTTCACAGCATATAGGATGACTATGGAGGGGGAATTAAAAAAAAAAAATCATTAAAGAAATACTTTGCAGAGCGATAGCTACAGAAAGATACAGCTATAACGGCATTTCTTTATAGTCTAGGGACAGAACATGTAGTTATAATTCTACCAAAACTGAAGTTACTTCCTAATTATGTGAGTTTGTCTTTCTTTCTGCGCAGCAAAGCAGTCTAAGCCAAAACACTGTCTCTGAACAATCTTCAACTTTAGGATTATTTAAAATCCAAACTTGGCTCATATCTGAAATGCCTCCAGATTCTAACTGTGTAGACTTGAACCCCTGTCGAATTCTTATGTTTAGCTTGCTAGTGTGTAAAATTGTAATGGTGATTTACCTCAATTGCTGACATGCTTGCTATCTTCAAATATTTCCCCTAATTTCCCTGGGATAATGAAATCGTGCTTTGGATGACAAATGATTTCAGGTGTTCTTAAATACTGAAGGTCGGATTTGGCTCTGTACTGCCCATGGATGGTGAGTAAAGGGATGTTGTCACAGTGACCAGCTTTACTGATGAGGGCGCTGCTTGGTTTTGCACTGAAAGAAGCTGGCTGTTGCCTGACAAGTGCAAGACAGTTGAAACTTTACAGCCTAAATTATACACCTTACAAAGCCACAAGGTTGCTGCCAGAACTGAACGTTCTGATTGTTCTTTTACAGACCCAAGAGCCTGCTTTGAATCTCCTGCACTACATGTTTTACTTGGAGACATATACTGGAGATTCTGTTAGGTCCTACCATTACTTTCAGTTTTAGGTGGTGCATGTTGTCATAAGTTGCATGCTGTGCTGATTAAGCTGCATACTTCACTAATCAAGCTGCAAAGTTAAGTAGGTGAAATTTAATACACTCTACTAATCAAGGTGCATTCTTTGTTGAGCAAGCTGAATATTTTAAATGCAGAGTTTATGTACTCTGGTAACTGGCTTGGAGACCTCTTATTGCCTATATACATGGCTAGCAAAAAGCCACCAGCAGCTTTTGCATTACTGACAATGGAAGGAATGTGAACTTTCGCTTTGATACTTGCTCCAGTAAAGCTTAGAGAAGAAGTAATCAAAATTAGCCCTAGTGAGCAAAGGACACTGTTTCCCTTTGATAAGTCTCATTGGATTACATTGGAACACATTCCTACCATAGCAGTTCCTACCAATAGCAAGGATGCATATGACTTTTGCACCTCAATTTGGTCTGCAGGTTTCTTATAGAAGTAACTGATCTTTAAAGCCCTCTCATGGTGATCATTGTCCTCATTCAGATAGTCTTAATTCAGTTTTAATTCTGAATTCTTTCTTCATTGCATCTCAGTCATGTCTCTAAACTAATTGCCAAAAGTAGAGGAATGGTAGTTTTGTCTCTTCCTGTCATGCCAATAAGAGCCAGAATATATTGGGAAATATGTGAAGCCATGGAGGTACAAACAGTCGCTGTGGAAAATTTGGTAGCAGCATTATTCAGCACTAGGACTGAACAAGTTACATGGAGCCAACGTAACAAGAAACAATGCATTTTAACTAGTTTAGGGTATAATGGTAAAATGTACAATTAAGAAGACTAAGATGTCTTTTTTTTTTTGAGGGAAAAGTGAAGCATACAGGGTGGAAGAGAGGGGAAAGAGAATAAATACTGAAAACTCAATTCCATAAATTCCTACTCTCCACCTACATGTGATAATAAGGTCTAGTAGGTACCCTGTCTGTCTTGAAAGTTCACCTGTTCTAGCCTTGGTGGTCTTCTGGGCCTAATCTAGGGGTAAATTCTTCCTCTGTCTGCAAAATGCTGATGGACTTGTTTGCACGTATTGCAGGGAAGAATTGATTCCTTTGATCTGAGTCAAGCCTCTTTCTGCCATTTTGTTTGCTTCACTATGGATTTTAACACAGGGACACCTGTGGTCAACTGTATGCAGTGGCATCCTTCACTAAGGAAAGATTTCAGTTTGTGTGTTTCAGGAGCTTAAAAAATGGCATGATAGGAATATTGGTGGTTTGAAGAAATGCCTGTGATTGCTGTCCATATGGAAACAAGGTGAGTAAAGTAAAATCCCCAGTCAAGAAAGGCTTTCTGAGCTTGGGGGGGGTGGAGGGGTGGGCAGAGAACTAAGATTGGTGTGAAAACGGACCTTCTTGTAGGTAACCTCAATGTAGAGTGCTATTAGCAAGCAGTTGTACAGGAAGGCTGGAGGTTTAGTTTCAATTATTTGGAAGTGTCTTTTGCTTTGTTCAGTCTGCATGGAGTGCAACCCACTCAGCTTCAATTCACCAGCTTGTTTTATATCATTATCCTTATGCCTGTTAGTTTTTGACTTATAACCTTTGCATTTAACCACTGGCATAGTTTGATCTTAAGGCCATCAGTAATTGAACAAGTCGGTGACTTTTTTTTTTGTTTGCTCATTGTGGAGCAATAAGAACTGTCTCAAGGGGCATGGCATTGTCAAACTCTTTGGCTCAGAATGATAACTGAACGTTATCATCTTGTCATCTTTTATCTAATCTTTATCTTTCTGTTGGGGTATATGCAGGGAGAGATGAGGGATATGTGATTGTATGGAAGATATAACTGCAGCTTGGAAGTACTTAGTTAAAGTCCACTGTCAAACTGCCAACTTTCCAAGCTATGAACATAACGTTTTGCACACACACAAAGCATTGCAGTTTGTTTCTTAACTGAATTATTGAGATGTCCTCTAGCTTTACAGTGAATCAGTAAAATACTGTATTAAACTTAGTAAGAACAACCACATGCCATAAATTATTAAAACTAAATTGGACTTTTCAACAATGATAAACAGAATGTAGTGCAATGCAATGACTGTGTTGTGGGTTTTTTTTGCTTTGTTCACCAACTGATTTGCTCAAATTAGAATTCCACGCTAGTGAGGAATAATCAGTTCTACTGTAACTTTAAAATTTTGAGTGGTGACCAATGCTGAATGTAATGTGCTGCCAGCTCTGTGGAGCAGGGTCTTCTTGTTGGGTATGTACAGCATACGTGTACATGGTGTACACAACAGACATCTGATCCAAATCTGAATTCTTGAATGTTCAACATTGGTACAAGTGACCAGTTGCATAAGAAAACAAGACACAGATTTAACTTGCTCTTTCTCTTTTAGGCTTTCGAAGTAGGAATTTCTATTGTGTGATTTAATTTTTTTTTTTTTGTAAGCACCAAATGCCTATGGGAACTTTGTTTGAAAGTTGTTGGAAGTAAAGTTAGATTCCTAGGATGCTTCACAAATTTAAGCTGCAAAGGATGAAAATGTCCATTGCATACCACACAGTGTCAGTGTAAAGCCTTAAAGAGTAAGTAAATTCCACAAGATGTAAATTCCACTCAGTAGTGTGCAAGTTGATTACTGCTCAACATTTACATAGGCTCTTTAATTAAGAGTAAAGGTCAATAGGTTAAATAAGTAACTTAATCAGAAAATTATGCAGAAGTGCCACAAATCAAACACATTATACAACCCTTGAGATCGATATGGTATGCAAATCGATCAGTAAGGTATATAGTGTATGACTTGAAGTACTGAAACATGCAGTGTGATATTGCAAACACAATAGTTTATAGAGTTTGCCTCAGCTGACAGCCCAACATTTATTTATTTCTTGCTTTCTTTTGTCATGCATAGTGTTTGACGCCCAGGTAACTGTTTTAGAATCCTAGAATAGTTTGGGTTGGAAGGGACCTTTTAAAGGTCATCTAGTCCACTTCCCCGACAATGAACAGGGACCTCTTCAACTAGAGCAGATTGTTCAGAGCCTTGTCCAACCTGACCTTGAATGTTTCCAGGAATGGGGCATCTACCAGCTCTCTGGGCAACCTGTGCCAGTGTTTCACCACCCTCGTTGTGAGGAGTTTCTTCCTTAAATCTCATCTAAATCTGTCCTCTTTCACTTTAAAACCATTATTCCTTGTCCTGTCGCTACAGACCCTGCTAAAAAGTCTGTCCCCATTTTCCTTATAAGCCACCCTTTAAGTACTGAAAGGCTGCTATAAGGCCTCCCTGGAGCCTTCTCTTCTCCAGGCTGAACAACCCCAACTCTCTCAGCACGTCCTCATAGGAAAGGTGCTCCAGCCCTCTGATCATTTTTGTAGCCCTCCTCTGGACCCTCTCCAACAGGTCCATGTCTTTCCTGTGCTGAGGGCTCCAGAGCTGGATGTAGTACTGCAGGTGGGTCTCACCAGAGCAGAGTAGAGGGGCAGAATCACCTCCCTTGACCTGCTGGTCATGCTTCTTTTGATGCAGCCCAGGATATGGTTGGCCTTCTGGGCTATGAGTGCACATTGCCAGCTCATGTCCAGCTTTTCATCCACCAGTACCCCCAAGTCCTTCTCAGCAGGGCTGCTCTCAATCCCTTCATCCCTCAGTGTGTGTTGACACTGGGGCCTGCCCTGTCCCAGGTGCAGGACCTTGTACTTGGCCCTGTTGAACCTCATGAGGTTCACACGGGCCCATTCTATGAGCTTCTTCCAGGTCCTTCTGGATGGCATCTCATCCCTCAGGTGTGTCAAACACCACTTCATCTCGGTGTCATCTGTAAACTTGCTGAGGGTGCACTTGATCCCGCTATGTCATTGATGAAGATATTAAACAGTACTGGTCCCAATATGGACCCTTTGAGGTACACCGCTTGTTGCCAGTCTCCATCTGGACACTGAGCCATTGACCACTACCCTCTGGATGTGGCCATCCATCCAATTCCTCATCCACCAAACAATCCACCCATCAAATCCATAGTTCTCCAGTTGAGAGAGAAGGATGTTTTGGGGGACCATGTCAAAGGCTGTACAGAAGTCCAGATAGATGACATCTGTAGTTCTTCCCTTGTCCACTGATGTGGATGTCATGGAAGGCCACTAGGTTGGTCAGGCAGGACTTGCCCTTGGTGAAGCTATGCTTGCTGTCTTGGATTGGTTCCCTGTCCTCCATGTGCCTTAGCTTCTAGGATGATCTGTTCCATGGTCTTCCCAGGCACAGAGCTGAGGCTGACTGGTCAGTAGTTCCCAGGTCCTCCTTTCACCCTTCTTAAAAATGGGTGCAGTGTTTCCCTTTTTCCAGTCACTAGGGACTTCACCTGACTGCTATGACTCTTTGTCCTGATTTCAGCTGGGATAGAGATATCATGGAGAGTGGCTTGGCAACTACATCATCCGATTCACTCAGGACTCTGGGATGCATCTCATCATGTCCGATAGACTTGTGTATGTTCAGGTTCCTCAGGTGGTCACCAACCTGATCTTTTCTTACAGCAGGAGGAATTCTGCTCCTCCAGTCCCTGTCTTGACATCTTTCCCCTCAAGAGGTGTGGGAAGAGAGGCTGCCAGTGAAGATTGAGGCAAAGAAATCGTTGAGTTCCTCAGCCTTCTCCTCATCTGTTGTTACCAGTCTACCAGTCTTGCTCACCAAGGGAGGTATGCCTTCTTTGACCTTCCTTTTCTGGCTGACATACCTGTAGAAGCCCTTATTATTCTTTGCATCCCTTGCCAAGTTCAGTGCCAGCTGTGCCTTGGCCTTCCTGACCCCATCCCTACACAACCGGGCAGTGTCCCTGTACTCATCCCAGGATACCTGTCCTGGCTTCCACTGCCTGTGCTCATCTTGAGCGTTGTACAAAGCTATGAGCAAAGTTTGGTGTTTGGATGAGTGAGTAAAGGAGAGGTTTCAAAGCATGCATGCATGATGTTCTGTAATCACCAAGGTTGCATAAGGGGCAGGGAAAGCAATAAGACTTCTTTAACTAGTGAATTAGGGTGTAGGCCCTCTAGAATATCAAAGGAGCAGAGTCCAGATTCTATTCTCTGCTGTGGTTTGCTTGGCACGAGGAAGGAGGAGGGGACTGATTTACGGCTCAGTCGTTCTCCCTGACTGACTGCACCATAGGATAGAGAACTGCTTTCTCTTGTGAGAATTGGGGTGACCAAAGTGCAAGTATGTTTCACCCGCAAGCCTCTTCTCTGTCCCCATTTATTTGACAGGACAAGAGGAGTCAGGACCAGATAGTCAGCATGTAGAGGTGTGTGTAATTCCTGGCATCTCTGTAGACCTATGCCCAGATCCAGCCACCCTCCTTTTGTTTTGGGCTTACTTTGCTATTTGTTGGACTCTTGTTCTGCCCCTGTCCTGGAAGAGATGACTGTTGTACGTAAGAGCTCAGGCCCCTGGTATTGATGCCATGTTGCAGATGGAGGCCATTGCAACAGTTTTAAGGGTTGTCCAGGTTCAGAAAAACCTATGCTCTTAAGGATTGGAAGTGCATTCCATAATCAGATATTTGTAAGTGCTAGCTTTTCAACTGGTGGGAGCAATTTTTGTCATCTAGTGGGATGCAGTAAGTTTTCAGTGCATACCAATCTGTTATCAAGTCAGAAATGCATTGAGGTCAGAAGTTCTGCACCTCTTCATATCGTCAGGAAATGCAGGGATACAGCACTCCTGGAGGCAAAACAAAACAACCAGGTATGGGAATAATTTGACTGTCCTCACAGCAAATATGCAGATTGATTGCACTTCGTTGGAACCATGTTTATGCAATGTAGTCTTTTTAAACTCTTCCACATAGTTTCTGAAAGTAGCCAGAGTTGTTATGGGAATAAGGCAGAGGGAAATCCCCTCCTCCCATAGCCACAGTATGATGGGCTCCTTGGCTAAGGAGACAGGATTTCCTGCCTAAAAGCACAAATACAAAAGTCATTGGTATTTAGCAGTGGAAGTGATAGACACTCTTGTGCCATGTGGCATTCTATTGTGTGTCTCTTCTTTCTCCTTTCCACTTCTTTTGTCTGAAAAAGCCATGGCTGAATGTATTCCAAGTGGCTGCATTGTTGATAAGTCCCATTGTGGGAGGAGCCAACTCAGAAGTACAATATTACTGAGAAAGAGGGTCTTGAAGCTAATTTTTTTTTTTAATTTTCCCCTGTTTTACAGAAATGATGTTTCTGTGCTTATCTGTGTGTCCTTTTGCCAATTTCTGTTCTGTCAGTGCTTTTTTTTTGGTTATCAGGTTATATGGTCTGTTACGTAGCCACTGTTTCTTCTTTACTTTCAGTAGTTTAACCAGATAGAAAAATTTCTGTGACTATTTTGGCCAGTTCTCATGTAAGTTTGTTTCTAGAAATCTGAGCATAAACTGCTATTTTAAGTTATAGGCTACCTCTGTATTTATATTAAGATTTCTGCTTAGTAAATAGATTAGTCATGTTATCACACTTTACCGATACTGTTGTTATTTCTGCTGTGGGGAGAGTCTGCATCAGTACTGAACTTTTAGGATGATCTGAGTCCCAGACTGTGGTTTGAACTGAACCTTTCTATTTTTTTTTTTTAATGCAAAGGGTCAAAATTTCAACCACATCTGCACTTGCAAGCATCTTCCACAGCAGTGTGTGGCTTCAGTATATAGGAAGCTTTGCAAGTGCTTACTAGATTTCAACAGCAGTGTTGTACAATTGTTAGAGAGATGTGCCTGCAAACACCACTTGTGATTTAGCTTTGTTACGTTGGGTGTTTTCCATATACCTGATTAAAAAAACACCTAAATGAAATTAACAAAAAAGAAGACACTGTCCTGAGAAGTTTCCTGCAATCAGACAGGTGAAAGTAAAGATGAGGGAAAAAAAAAAAGGGACTGTTCCAAATTAGGTAAGGTACTGAAATAATAAGAAATGAATGGAATGTGCTATACTCAATGCATATCACATTCTCTTAGCTAAAATAAATTTTAACTAAAAAAAAAAAAAGTTTCACACCCATGGCTGTGAAACTAGTGCAGCACTGAGCTTGGTTTGCTAAACTGTGGCTGCAATATTGGCTGAATGCTTCTGGCCTGGCCTATTGTGTATGCTGTTAGTGCACTTATACCAGCATTCAAACTGTTTCCGATGTGTCTGTGAACTGCAGTTGCACCCTGACAGGCACTGTAAACATTGTATTGGCTCACTAAACAGCGAACTAAATAGTCTCAAGGACTATTTAGTGAATTAAATAGTCTAAAGGACTTGGTTGAGGAGAGCAAGCTAGCTCTCCTGTCAGCTGCTACTGCTTCATTTAATACTTTTCTTCAGTTCTCTTTAATTCTGTAGGCAAGAAGCTTTCTTTTTCCCCCTCTTTTTCTCTCCTTTTTTTCTTTGTTGTTGTTGTCTACGAATATCTCAAAATGAGATTTGAATGTGATGTAAATCTTAGAAATTAAAAAGTCAGTTGGAAGAAATGCATATTGAGTATATTTCAAATCTCACGATTTCTAGTTCAGTCTCATGATTTGATAATGGTTATGTTTTCTAAATGTTTGTGTTTGGCAATGCCAGATTCCATTGATAATATTAAAATTTATAGCAGAATTTCCCAGTCTCTGGGGAGATAGAACTTCCTCCAACATCTAGCTACCTATATATTAAGACACTGGCAAATTGTGTAAGATCTTCTATAATAGTACCTCTTGTCACTCACTACTCAGTCTTGACATACTTAAAACTGATGTGTGTTGTTCATGAGTCTCTTAGCAAATCTTTTCATAGAGACACAGTGATTTTTTCAAGCTTAGAACAAAATTCAAAACTAGGCAATTTTTCAAATTTTCTGTGGTTTTGCTGCATACATTTGGTAGAGCTCAAGGAGTTTTAGGAGTTGAGTAGATGACTTACCATATCTGACTGCTTTCAGTGTGATGGACTTCATCCAAACCTATGCAGTCACTTCTCCTTGCATTTCTTCCCCATATAAAAGCTTCTAGGTAAACTCTTGTGTAAGGTTTACTATATTTTTGTCAAACTTGCTGCCTGACTATTGGCTTTGCTGGTTAACAGGAATGAGGGGAGAGGAGAGCACCACTTTGACATCTTAGCATATGATGCTTGCTGCTCTAAGGGCCTCAGAAATGACTAATGAAGGAGCATAGTCCTCCTAGGCTCTTCCTCTTTGCATGTGCTCATACAGCTAGTGAATTTGCACCTGTATGATGCCTTATTTATGTAAAATGCTATCATTCTTTGTATAAGCGCATTTTTCATTTCAGTTTCTCTAGTTGATTCTTAACATACATATCTTTAATGTTTATTGCATAGCCACGTTTTAAAGTCATAATGGTCTTACTTTGCTGTAGGTTCCAAAGAATGAATTGCTTTGGTTGTCATTACCAATAGAACATAGAATCAATAAACAGCGCTCTGTCATTCAGTCTACATGTAATTTTATTAGAAAGGGCTGTGTGGAAGGAACTGTGTCTCCAGGCTGAAAATATTCTATTTAAAAGGTTGCACTGGGACAATGAGTAAAACTAATATTTTAATGGATGACATCTATATTGTTTAACCAGTGTAACTCATGTTTCTGTTACTAATCTAAATTCTGAAGCCCAGCAGAAGAATGCAAGTGTGTTGCATTATGTAAATGATGTATAGGGTTCATATTGTCAAGAAAAAAATGAAATAGATATCGAATTGCTAACCTCAAGGCAAGGATCACCAGCTGTCCTTCAGTTCCATAAAGTAGTTGCTAACAGGAGCAGTCCATATGATTCTCAGCACTACTATTACTTCTTAACTCTTCCAATGCATGAATCCCTTATTGAAGAGAAATAAAAATACTTAAGTTAGCATTTCAAAGCTTGTGTTTCTTTTTAAAAGGAAGGTGGCACATTTTTGTAAATCTGTGGGTTTTTTATGGTTATTAAGCTAATACACTTTAGGCTATTTGATCACGTTAGTAACTGTAAAATGCAATAAGAACATGAATGTGTTATCACAGATGATCTGTAATACTTCAGGTGTGTGAGATACAGTATGTCTCACTATTATCTAACCCCTTGAGGTATACTAGGGTCTTCACAGAAGACACAATCCTTGATAAATAGCAAGTGATTATCATCTCAAGCTCTGCTCCCGCAATTTACTACAGGAGCAGTACTTCCCATCTGTGCAGAGCCTTATCTGCTTCAAGGTTTCAGTCATATAAAGAGCTCTCTACAGGAGGAGATCTGGCTTCAATAGTTCCTTGTTCTCGTGTAGATCCCTATCTTGGTAGGGCTGCTTCTGTGCTCAGGGCCTGTGACTAAGCCATGACACAATTGGCAAATGTTGTTCTGTAAAGGGACCAGGGAGTTGCTGCAGGGAGATGGGCACATGTATGTTCTGGTAGTTGTGTTTGTGCATCTTCCCTCACTGCAAAAAGGAATAGTGGAGGTTTTTGTCACAATCAGCTTGAGTTCCATTTTTTTAAGAAATAGTGTACTGTATTTAATGAGGACCCATGTAATCAGGACACCTGCGTTCCTGCTATGTTGCCCAGGGAACCAATTTACCCTAATGACATTGAATGACATTTACTGCTGCTCAGACTAGTGCTTAATTTAAACAATAGTGCATTAGCAATATTTAACTTAATGGGGATGTATTGGGTTTATGCCAGTGGGTTAAGCAATGTTTAACTAGGTGTTAAATAGGTAATAATAGAATAATACTTTGACTGATGTAGTGCCAATGCATTCTACCTGAGAATCTGTGTTAAAGAAATGTTAAGATGCCATACCTCAGAGTATGTTTTAAAAGGGGAAGTAGTTTTTCTCATTTTCCAGAGATGCAGAGAGAAGCTAAGTCTGTCCTCCGTTTGACATCTAGACAGTAACATATTGATACTAGCTCTGGATGGACTTGTGAGTAAAGTACTCCATTCCTCCAGAGTCTGTGCATGGGATCGATTTTGGCCCCTTGCTTAAATTTCCTAGTGCTCTCTTCACCTAGTTACATGACAATCCTCCCTTTTTCAATTTAAAAAAAAGCTCCTGAAGATGGTGTAAATCTACAACATGACGCTGTTCTCCACAAGCACTGAGATACATCTGAATGTTTTAAAATGTTTGTATAATGTGCTATTATAGAGTGAATTACTTGGCTTTCCTTTATAGTGCTGGAAGTTAAGCAGACTTCAGAGCCCAATGGCAGTGGGCCCCAGGTCTATAAGGGAAGCTGGTTTAGAAGTCGGAGACATGATTTATCATTTTGTTACCTCATTGTAATCCCTGGATAAAACTGTACCAAATGTGCCATCATGAAAGCTGCTGTGTGTAACAAGAAGCTTATTTCACAAAATTCTGGATTGTTTTATACTGGAGACTTGGATTTGTCAGAGACATGTGTAGTGCCCGGTTTGCAAGTCCTGCTGTAAGTGTTAAGTTGCCTGTGTACCAAGGATTCAAGGCCCAGCGCTGATATAGCATAGCTGCTTCATCTGGGCTGTAGCTGCTAAAGAAGACCTGTGATAAAAATCTGTAAAGAGATAAGAAATGTAAAAAATACAGGCAGACACACAATTGTTGAGAGAGGGTCATTAGTAGCTCAAGTGTTCTAGAGGGAAGAAGCCAGCATGGAAAGGTGTAGAATCCTAAAACGAAATGGGGAGTCAGGGAACGGGGGACAGTCTGCATCGTTGAAGCTGGTAGAAGGTGGCAACTCAGCCAGGCTGAGAACGCCTTCCAGGGAACTCTGGAGGCAGATTATTGCCTGCCTAGCCTGCGAACACTGTGCAGCTGCCTTATTAGGGTGGTGAGCAGTAATGCTTGGCTTCATAGCTTGTTAAATCTTCGCTGTATTTTGCATGCGTTTAACCAATAAGTAATTGCATGATACTTCTCAGTTAAGTATATCCTGCTTGCAGTGTCTTTGTGCTTGGCTAATGGTGCTCAAATAAGTGATACTTGGCTTCAAAACATTGTCATCTTTAAGGCACCTCCAGTTCATCTCTATTTTATCTAGATAGATCTATCCTAGTTCTGCAAAAAGCTGTTGCATTGACTTGAACCTTTGTGTGAAGATGACTTGTGTTCAAATCCGATTTTATGCAGGTTGGCTCATTGGTGCCTATATAAATATGGCAGTTGTTAGGTTGCTGTGTCAGTACTGTATTTTGCTGGATTTGGGGATCTTGCTATAACGATCTTCATTCTCTTCTTTCTACTGTTATTAATCAATTCGTATTAAAAGCTAGTATCCTGCCTAAATCATTATCAGAAGGGATCTGGATGATGCATCTTCTTTCTATATAAGCACAATATGAATTATTTTAAAATACATATACTAAATATTTATGCCATATGAATGTGGCATGTGTATGTATAAATATTTATAAATAAATAAATATATAATACCTAAATGTATAAAAATATCAATTAAAAGATACAGGTACTTAAAAATTTGTGTTTTTACCAATAATATAGGCATGTTAACCTCTTGCGATGTTAAAATATGGCCAGCCTGGAATATTGTAGCAAATACACTGTATCTGTCTGCCTTGCTTTCTAAAGGGTAAATTATCAGATTAAGCTCTGCCTTGGTTTTGGAAAATAGGCTACTTGATTGTTAGTAGACTGGCAGGAGGTTTGTAGCATAAACCTCTTGCAGGTATTTGCACTGAAACTGGATTTTTACTATTAGTATATCTCTAATAACTATGAAAATGAGTAATTTTTTAAAGCCTTTGTAAAGTTGGTACTTATTATAATGTAGGAGCACCTAACAAAAATGTATTGTATTATGAGGAAAGTTTTGGAAAAAGGAGCAATAGAATTTTATATCTTTAGTGGAAGCAAAGTGTACCTGAAAACTTAGTCTTACTATGTTTGTCAGATTTTAATGTGATCCCCCCCTCCATGATATCATGTGAGGATGGGAAGAGTTGCATCATTTGCTTCCTGCAGATTTTAGTTCTATTATTTGTTTTGTTGAGTGTTTTTTCTCTCAACACATAGCTTTAGGGAATGCACTTACAGATAGTTCATATTTTGCAAATAGTGGCTTGTTATTTCAGCTAATGTGTTTTGTTGTGTTGGAGCATAAATTGATAAGGCATTTTGCCAGGCTTAGTTGCTGCCTTCTTCTAGAGAAGAAAAAAAAAAACCTTTGGAGTGGTGGCAGGAAATCTTTAGTCTCAAAGTGAAAGGACTGAACTTCTCCCTGGCAAGAATCCCATTGACTTTAGTGAGAGGAAGCTAAATCGCCAGACTTTGAAAATTTATTTACGTTACACTGAGTTCTGTCTATGCCCAAGCAAAAAGGGTCTATATAGGGAAACCTGGTGTTTCAGCAGAAAAGGAATTCTTCCCTCTACAAGCTAAAAGCCTGTCAGAAGATGAGCTAGTTAAACAACTTATGATCTGGAATAGCATCTTCCTTAAATGAGAGGAGGACAGTGAGAACTGTACTTCCTTGCAGTGATGGATCCAAGACTGTTTCCTCAGTGCCTTCTGTCATATATGAATTCCCTTAAATCAACCAGTGGTTACCAGAGTTCTTGTTCTCCCATGGGAAGCAGAGTAGGAGCTTGTGCTGTGATGCTTATCCATGACTTTAAAAACAGAAATGTGGGTGGAAACAGTTACTGCACGTGGATATGACTTCAAATACAGAAGAAACAGATTTTAATCTGTATGGAACATAAATGCAGCAATACTCATTTTACAGAAATTTCCATAAAGTAAAGATCAGTTAAAGCCAATTGGGTTGGGTTTTGGTAATTGAACAGGATATGAAGCTACACCTTTTAACTAAAGTGATGCCTCTAGAGGAAGCAGGCTGTGTTAAGATCCTGACTGAACTTGATATGAGCGTCTCTAGTTTGCTTTGGTTCATGACATTATATCTTAATGGCACAATGTCCAGGTGGAGATAGGTGACGAGTGGTGTCCCTCAGGGATCCTTATTGGGACCAGTACTGTTTAATATCTTCATCAATGACATAGCGGGATCAAGTGCACCCTCAGCAAGTTTACAGACGACACCGAGATGAAGTGGTGTTTGACACACCTGAGGGATGAGATGCCATCCAGAAGGACCTGGAGAAGCTCATAGAATGGGCCCGTGTAAACCTCATGAGGTTCAACAGGGCCAAGTACAGGGTCCTGCACCTGGGACAGGGCAGGCCCCAGTGTCAACACACACTGAGGGATGAAGGGATTGAGAGCAGCCCTGCTGAGAAGGACTTGGGGGTACTGGTGGATGAAAAGCTGGACATGAGCTGGCAATGTGCACTCATAGCCCAGAAGGCCAACCATATCCTGGGCTGCATCAAAAGAAGCATGACCAGCAGGTCAAGGGAGGTGATTCTGCCCCTCTACTCTGCTCTGGTGAGACCCACCTGCAGTACTACATCCAGCTCTGGAGCCCTCAGCACAGGAAAGACATGGACCTGTTGGAGAGGGTCCAGAGGAGGGCCACAAAAAATGATCAGAGGGCTGGAGCACCTTTCCTGTGAGGACGTGCTGAGAGAGTTGGGGTTGTTCAGCCTGGAGAAGAGAAGGCTCCAGGGAGGCCTTATAGCAGCCTTTCAGTACTTAAAGGGTGGCTTATAAGGAAAATGGGGACAGACTTTTTAGCAGGGTCTGTAGCGACAGGACAAGGAATAATGGTTTTAAAGTGAAAGAGGACAGATTTAGATGAGATCTAAGGAAGAAATTCCTCACAACGAGGGTGGTGAAACACTGGAACAGCATCCCTGGAAACATTCAAGGTGGAAAGAGGAGCTGATGGGGGGAAAATAAACATACAGCTAAGCAGTGGAATCCTGTTCTTTCATCTTTTTCTTGAGGCAAAGGATCAAGGAAGAAAAGACAAAAATGAACAAGGGGATGATGTTTGCTGTGTTTATGCTAAATGTATTTCTCAAACATACGTGATAATGACCTGAATCTTAATGGGGAGAAAGGCTGTTGCCCTTCTGTCTCAGCTTAGTGAGGTCTTAGGAAATGCCTTCCTCTTGGCATAATTTTCTTTATGGTGGCATATCCTAGCACACATCTTTTCCAACAATTTATAGGCAAGTTAAAACAGTCTAGGAGGTTCCTGGAGTGTGTGGAAGGTAACTTCCTGACACAGCTGGTAAGTGAGCCTACCAGGGGAGGTGCCTCACTTGACCTGCTGTTTACAAACAGAGAAGGACTGGTGGGAGATGTGGTGGTCAGAGGCCATCTTGGGTTTAGCAACCACGACATGATAGAATTCTTGATCCTTGGTGAAGTAAGGAGGGGGGGGTCAGCAAAACTACCATGGACTTCCGGAGGGCAGACTTTGGCCTGTTCAGGTCACTGGTTGAGAGAGTCCCTTGGGAGACAGTCCTGAAGGACAAAAGGGTCCAGGAAGGCTGGACAGCCTTCAGGAAGGAAATCTTAAAGGCGCAGGAGCAGGCGGTCCCCATGTGCCGTAAGAAGAGCTGGCGGGGAAGACAACCAGCCTGGCTGAACAGGGAGATTTTGCTGGGACTCAGGGAAAAGAGGAGAGTTTATCACCTCTGGAAGAAGGGGCAGGCAACTCAGGAAGAGTATGAGGATGTTGTTAGGTCAGTCAGAGACAAAATCAGAAAGCCAAAAGCCCAGCTAGAACTCAATCTGGCCATGGTTGTAAGATAACAAAAAATGTTTTTACAAATATATTAACAACAGAGAGCCAAGGAGAATCTTCATCCCTTATTGGATATGGGAGGGAACATTGTCACCAAATATGAGGAGAAGGCTGAGGTACTTAATGCCTTCTTTACCTCAGTTGTTAATAGCCAGACCAGGTATCCTCAGGGTATTCAGCCTCCTGAGCTGGAAGACAGGGATGGAGAGCAGAATAAAC
>NW_010521324.1:124787-139676 GCF_000687285.1 Phaethon lepturus | reverse complement strand
CAGATGTACTGTTCACTGGGTAAAGAACTGGCTGGATGGCCAAGCTCAGAGAGTCATGGTGAATGGCGTTAAATCCAGTTGGCGGCCAGTCACAAGCAGCGTTCCCCAGGGCTCAGTTTTGGGGCCGGTCTTGTTCAATAACTTTGTCAGTGACCTGGATGAGGGAATTGAGTGCTCCCTCAGTAAGTTTGTAGATGGAGTGGGAGTGTTGGTCTGCTGGAGGGATGTGGACATGCTGGATTGATGGGCCAAGTTCAGTTGTATGAGGCTTAATAAGGCCAAGTTCTGGATCCTGCACTTGGGTCACAACAACCTCATGCAACGCTATGGGCCTGGGGAGGAGTGGCTGGAGAGCTGCCTTGTGGAAAAGGACCTGGGGGTGCTGGTTGACAGCCAGCTGAACATGAGCCAGCAATATGACCAGGTGGCCAAGAAGGCCAGCAGCATCCTGGCCTGTATCAGGAATTGTGGGGCCAGCAGGAGTAGGGAAGTGATCGTCCCTCTGTACTCGGCACTGGTGAGGCCACACCTCGAGTACTGTGTTCAGTTTTGGGCCGCTGACTGTAAGAAGGACGTTAAGGTGCTGGAACGTGTCCAAAGAGCCACAAAGCTGGCGAGGGGTCTGGAGCACGAGTCTTATGAGGAGCGGCTGAGGGAACTAGGGTTGTTCAGTCTGGAGAGGAGGAGGCTGAGGGGAGACCTTATCGTTCTCTACAACTACCTGAAAGGGGCTTGTGGTGAGGAGGGTGTTGGACTCTTCTCGCAATTAACTAGTGATAGAATGGGATGAAATGGCCTCAAGTTGTGCCAGGGGAGGTTTAGACTAGATATTAGGAAAAATTTCTTCACCGAGAGGGTGGTCAGGCATTGGAACAGGCTTCCCAGGGAGGTGGTGGAGTCACTATCACTGGAAGTATTCAAAAAATGTGTAGATACGGTACTTCAGGATATGGTTTAGTAGGCATGGTGGTGTTGGGCTGATGGTTGGTCTTGAGGATCTTAAAGGTCTTTTCCAACCTTAATGATTTTGTGAGAAGGTGTAACACTCTTGTTCACAATGACAGTGAATAGGTATTTCTTCTGCTGTGGTGTGCCACAGATAATCTCCACTCTTGGTCTTCTTGAATTTCTGGAGTTCATTCAGCGCTGAATCTGTAGACATAGTTAGAAGCACTGCTCATTGCCTCTGCTTTGGAGTAACTCCTTCAGCAACACAGCCTCATTTGAAATAAAAAATAAAGGAATTCCTTGTAAAGGTTGAGAAGGGAAAGAAACCATAACATTTATCACAAATATTAAAAACATAACCCTGCCACTTCAAGGAAAAGTTAAGAAATAATTTTTAATTTGCTATTAAAAATCCAGGTAGTTATTTCCAGTTTGAGGCATACATAAGTGAAGATAATCTTAAGGAACACAATTGAATGAGTGTCTTAAGTCTAAAATCAGTCTGAAATTTAAAGTAGAATCTCCTCCTCTGCAAATGCTGGGAAAAGAGTAGTCATGTTCTGAGACGTCATGCCAGAATATTGATGCAGTTCGGTTTCCAGGGTCAGTTTGGTCTAGGATGGGACTGCCCTGTTTGCCCTTCCTGCCCAGTGTGCGCATGTGCTCTCTGGTTTGTTACATGTATTTTATAATTTTATATTGATATCCTTTTTGCTTTAACTCTGTAACAGTCAGACAATTTCTTCTGGGCCACATGGGGAAGATCCTGACAAAAACTTTAAATAAAAAACAACAAACCCAACCAAATGTCAATTTTTTTTAAAAAATACATGTGATTACTCTGCAAAAGAGCCAGCAGAGTCTCAGTTGTGTATGAACTGACCACTATAGCAGTGGTACCTAGAATGTGGCTTCAGGTGCTTACAAGCTTCTTCATTACATGGTGTTGGTGGTTTTGTGAATGCCTAACCATTTTTGGTGTTTGTCTCGAGAGAAGCCAACATGTTGCTCTTGGCTTTAACAGGTTGCTTTTGCTGAAATTTGAACTAAACTTATTGTAGGTGTACCTAAGATGTGTATGATTACAGCCATGTGGGAGTGCTGCATATAGTTACAGGCTACTTACCTGGGAAGAAATTCAGTTCCTCTTCCTGTTCTAGCATAAGCAGAAGAGACTTTATCATAGACCAGGGCAGAATTGCTTTGCTTGGCTCCACAACTGGCGTGAGCAGATCAGCCACATGTACCTTAAACAGTTAATTGTCTGACTAAATAACTTTTCATAGCCCCTAGGTTTTTGAAGAAGGAATTACAATATGTAGCAAAAGAAATAAACCCCCTTATTTGGTGTGAGGACTTAGAAGAACTTCATGAAAATTGTTTAAATTGTTTTTCCACACCCCCCACCCTGTGTCTTTTGCCTCCAAGTTCCTGAAAGGAATACAGAGGGTTGTCTCTAGCTGTACCATGTACATTCTTTTTTCCTTGGCAGATTATTTTTTTTAGTATGGGGCTGATCTGCTAAGTATTTTTTTAAAAAATAACTGTTTTGAGAGTGATAAGGACATTCTCTTGTCAGGTTCATTTCTGTTCCCAGAATTCTTGCACTTTCCCAGAAAGAAGTCTTGGAATGGAAGCACTCATGAAAATAAAATTATGAAATTAATTTCAAACATCGGCCTGATCCACATTGTTCTGAAGTAAAAAAATATTCTTTTCATTGACTCTGGTGGCTGTTGGGCTGAGCTGAAAAGGAAAAAAGAAAATTCATGAAACTAAAATTTATTTTTTTTCCCAATGCCAAGCACAGCTCTTAACCTAATTCAGAGACCTTTCTGATAGTGCAGGGGGAGGGTGGAAGCAGTAATCTAAGACAAAGACCACTTATTCTACAAGTAAATCCTGACAGAAATGATGCGGGGAAGGAAGAAAACGGAAGGAAAAGAGATAAAACTGAATATACGGTATGAGGAAAAATAATTTTCTTCATGAGAAGTTGAACGTGAAGGAACTTGCAGCTAGTATTCATAGTAGAATTTTTGGTTAAAAAGATTGACGTTTTAATAAACTGATCTTAATTAACAGTACTTTGAAATTCTGAGTTGTACGCTCCCTATCTCAAAACACTAGAACCAGTGGCTTTTTAAATAATTTGCTGCTTGTGGGTGATCTCTTTTTGAAACAAACCCAGACCCTCCAGTTACAATTTATTTTTTATTTCAAAAATGATTTTTACTAGCAAATTTTGCTTTGGTTCAAGAGAATTATAAATCATTATTACACAGCTAGACACTTCAAACATTTTGTAAGAGCTTTGTGCCCAATGAAGCATCAAAGGCAATGCTGAAATTCATGATTACAGCATGGGTGCACATCCATTCATTAATACATTAAAGTTCAGGACTCTAATGTTATTAATAGGATTTCTAGATTGTCGTGCATTTCTTTCTTAGAAAAGGTGGCTCTTCATGCCAGACGAAGCAAGAGGATTGTTCTTCATTAATGCCAATTTATGGAAACTTTTTTTTTTGTAGGCAATTTAGGGCTGCAGAACTTAGGCTGAGATTTCTTAGGAGCTTTTTGCTATTTATTCACCAAAGCCAGGTTTAGCTTTTGTGTCCCCTTTTTTTTCCCCACATACTTTATTGTTGGTAATCTATGTAGGGAAGGAGGGGAGACGGGCAATTATCAATATATGCTTTTCTTGACCCTTTAATTTCTGACACTAAATTATATTCAGTGATAATGAATCTTTATTTAGTTCTTACTGTAATAAGCTCTGGGAGACATATGGAACAATATACTTTTGAATGTACTTCAAACATGAGATAGCTGTTAATGGCCCTGCTGTGTTCAGATCTCTATTGTATTAGACACAGCACAAATCCATAATAAGAGATGGCCCCTGCCCTTCAGCATTTACAACATATGTAAATGAGACAAAGAACAGAATAAATGAACTGCTGCCCGGTTTTTACTGCTGGAGAACTAAGACTCAAAGATTAAATGATTTAAATTGTGCATTGTGTCTGTGCCAGAACTGGGAAGTGACTCCCTTTCTCCTGAGATCCCACCTAGTTATTTTTTTCTTCTCAAAATAAATGTCCATAAATGTGGAAAGAAAGAACCGATGTGCACCAAAATTCAAAGCTATTGAATATTCAAATGCCATTACCCTATTTTGAGTTCTCTGAAATTCATGGCTAGTTATTGGAGGTTTTGGTGTTACATGGCATTTGAGTAGATGCAATAAGAGATGCACTAGTTTCGTGCCAACACAAAACTGTTGTTATCAGTGGCTTTCCCAGGGTCCTGGGCAGGTTTTGAAAGTTGGGAGGTGCTCTCTCAACAGAATTCAGTGTTCTCCTTTCGCAGTACTACTTAACATGTGCAGGTATTTTTCAAAACTAACTTCTCCCTACTAGCAGAAACTCCCCTCCTCCTAAGCATAGGAAGTTTCTTAATTAAGTCTCAGTTAATTGCTTTCTTTCATCTTCTTTTCTTTCTTCCTTCTGACTAACATCCAAAAAGGTATTTCCAAATAATGTTTTTTTGTGTTTCTTTCTTGGTTATCCTGTTGCGGTACTAATTCTATCTCGCTGGAAAGATAATTTCACCCAAAAGACCAAACCTCAGTAGCCACTGCAGCTCTGTCCTGCATACAGAGCAAACATTGTACACGTAACTTCTTTTTCTCCCAAATTTCTTAACAGGTATGTGAGTAGGAAAAATAAAGGATGGTGCAGGAAAAGGTCACATGACTTTTTGAGTTAGGTGGATTCATCACGGTCCTCGGCCTGCTGTCTTTGCTGTGGAGATGTTATCTAGTGCTGGCCTGGAGGTTATTATAACCATGTTGGTGCAGATCTCTTCCTGTGCCAGAAGGCCTTGCTGAGGAGCTCACCCTCAGGAGAATGGCCATGGTAGCCAAGGCACTGCCCTGTGCTAACATGACTGCTTGGGTTCTGGGCAACTCAGAGTTTAGTAAGAGAAACTCAGGTGAAATGTATTTCTCTGTGTTGACAGGCCCTTCTTAGGTTGGCCGAGTATTGAATGTCGAACTTCTCCATCGTGGTCAGTCCCTTAGCAACAGAATGAAACAATTCTTCTCCAGGAGAAATGACAGTGATTGGGAAGAGCTGTGACCTGAAACCTATGTGTTCAAATAAATGTTCAGTATGATCAATAATCCTGAGGTCAAAAGGGCTTTGGCAGATACTGGGTTGTCTGATGTTCATTTTAGCAAGAAGAGAGCTCAGGAGGTTATGTTTAACCTAGGGTCATTTCTCTCTTTAAGCATACTTTTCATGTGTGTAAGGTAGCTAGAGCTAGTTGTTAAGGTAATGACAGAGTGTTGTGGTTTAACCTGGCAGGTAGCTAACCTGTTTAGACTGCTTTGCTCCATTTCTGAAGCAGTTCTCTGCAAGTTAGGGAAAAGCCTGTTATGAGACCGTGTGCTGTATGCTAACTGAAATATAAAATGAATTCTAATACTTTTGCTTTGAGTCCTACAGGAGGCTTAAAATTTACTTGCAGAGGAAGAGGCTTTGATCCACATATTTTCATAAGTATTTATAAAGAGACAGAATTAGAAGCTCCCCTTTTTTCCCCTTTTTGTGTATGCTAGTTTTAAAACATATTTGAAGCTGTGGAATTGATTGAATTTCTAGTGACGTTTCTTTCCAGAGATGGGCTAAACTAAAATGCAGCGTATCACAGGAAGCAAAAATATCCTGCAGAAGGCTATTCCTCTGCATGCTCAGCTGGAGCAGTAGAACTACTGAGGGATGTTGAGGTTTACAGACTCCATAGTTGCTGTCTTAAACTGACTACATAAGCTCTAGGGCTTTCATGTAAGCATTTCACTGGCCTTGAAAGAGCCTCTTCCTGCTAATCTGCATGTGAACAAAGGACTGACTCTTCACTGGTTTCTACCCTGTGTGGAATTTATGCTTTTGCAAAGAGGTGATAGAATAAGACCTCGCACACTGATTGCGTTTTAAGACTATTTAAAATTAATTTTTCATACATACAAAGAAGATAGCAAACCAGGGCTTTAACTGTAGATTACAAGTTGTCTGTTTGGGTTGACTAACAAAGCCTGTACCTGTGGAACAGATGTTCTTGATTTTGTGAGATCTATGATTCTTCAAAAATTTTTTTCCTATTCAGTTTACAGAACTATTGAAAAGCATTTGAAAACAGATCACCTAAAATACATCATACCTTTTCAGGTACCTCTATTTCTAATCTCTATAACTTACTTAGAACAGTAGTTGTTATTGGGTATAGTTCAAATCTTGGAATAGGAAGTTTTAAGTCTAGTACCTAGATTCAAGGAGGTTTCTAATCTCAAGCAAACACACAGAAAGAAAGGAGGAAAGAACGTCCTAATGACAAAGGAAGTCTGACCACATCAGTGTAGAACGTCAATGTTATTTGGCTGTGCTGACTTGGTTCCTTAAAATAGAATGAATGGGGTATTGTCTCTAAATTTCTCCTTCAAATGTTCCTCTTACCGTGCTATACATCTGTTATATTATCCTCCTTTTGATATTATTTCTGGGATTAATATCAGTTATATTAAACTGATGCAACAAAATATGCCATACTTAAAAGTGTTAGTATCTTTTATTTGAGATTTAGAGTTTTGCCAGAAATTTCTGGTGTCAACCTCAGTGTATCATTTAGCCTCTTAATGCATTGGTTCCTTTCTGTTAGACGAGAAGAACATATTCTGAATGTCACAGGGTTGTTGTGGAGATGAGTATAAAAGAAAGTGAGTGCCAAGATTCTGAGGACCATGCAAGTACTTTAAACAGGAGTCAGGGCTTTCCTGAGAGTTATCACCATTTTCCTACATCTCCCTTTCTATGTAGGTAACTAAAGGGAAAATGAGGCACTATTAAATGTCACATGTAGCTAATCCATAGTACAATCAGTGGTACATCTCCTGACTTTGGCCCCGTTTCTTTATCCTTTCAGGGTATCTTTCCACTTGCAGCAGTACAGCAGACCCTTTTGTTTACTTGTTTGTTTTGTTTTGTTTTTGCCTGAACTAATAAAATATTTAAACACAATAAAAATGTTTATTAGAGGCAAACAGCACAGTAACTATGTTTAAAAAAGAAATACACAAACCACAGTGAACAAATGTTACTCCCAGGTGTTTCCTTGATGCCAGCCATGAAAGCTGGGAAAGTATTCATTATAAACTATCAGTTCTGTCAAGATCAAGGATAGATTCCTGGAGTGAGCAGCACAAAAGGCAAAATGAAAGAATCTCTTTCTCTGTTACAGACAGTTCTACGTATAGATATGTATATGCTATATATATTTGTGCATATGCATGTGTAGGTTTATATACGGTCTATATAAATCAGTAGTGCTATCATCTTCTGTTGAAAATATTCACAAAAGTGTGCTCTTTGAAATGTGAATATCAAAAGCATTCTTTTCTCCATTGTGGGGTTCCCAGAATAAAACAACTAGGGAGAATTTGACCAACCCATCCAAATTAGTGTCTATTTGAACATATAGCCTTTAATCTCCACTGAATATACCAACCCTTTAGTTACTATTCAAGTTCTGTTTCTCAAATATGTGATGGAGGAACATGTGAGGGAAGTGTGTGTGTATTATGGATGGGCTGGAAAATATCTCTCTCCCCCCACCTCCCCCAGCCAAGAAATTCAGTGTGTCATCACTAAGGTTCACTTTGAAGCAGCTCCTGGAGTTAGTGGTTGGGGCCACTAAGTAATAAGTACTTGGTATGAGGGTGTTTGATTTTATACCTTTCAGTTCTGACCACACAGTCTTTAGCATTCATTCTAAGACCTAGCAAAGCAGGAATTCACTACAAGAGACAAAGCAGTAGTTTCTAGTTTCATTAACACACAGGCTTTGTCTTAGACATTAGCAGTCAAAGTGACTGCCTGGGGTCTTGGACACTAGCCTGTGTAGCCTTCTCCTATCAGGCTACCTCACATTTGCTGTCCTGAAAAAGAGTAAGTTATCTTGCATTTATCACTAGATAATGTGATACAATCTGTGTATATCTTGTATATATTCAGGACGGTTGAGAGGTAAGGGAAAAGATGAGTAGATGGGGTAGTCAGAGTTGGGAAAGGATGGGATGAAGGGTCCTGCTTTGGAGACATGGCAGGTAAGATAGTGGAGCAGGAGAGGTAAGAGGCTAAAGAAGGAAATGTAAGTTCGCGTATGTGGTGCTAAGGGGCTTGGAGTTTTGTGTGGATGCAGTCAAGGGACATAAGGAATTGATCCTCAAGGTATAAAGCTGGTAAATTCACTTTCCTAATTTAGAGCTTCACCTCTCTACTCACTAGGAACCTTGGATTGCGTGTAAGAATGGTTTTGTCATATGCAGCAATTTTATTTTCAAGAAACTTCATTCCTCTGTGCTGTTTACCTATCTAGACTTTGGAGGACTCGTTCATCAAGTAGATTAGGGTCCTGCTGTTAGTTACACTGTCAAGTTAGTGAATGGGCTCCAGTGTAGTGTCCTGGATATTTTGATGTGGTGTGTAAAGTGTTCTAAATGCTAAGTGAATAGATTTTTATAAGAATGCAATGTTTTGTTTTCTTAGTACCCAAACTGCTCCTATGCCCCCTTAGTCTCTCCTTGGGGTATGCAGAAAGTGTAGTTCCTTGATGGGCTTGCTTCAGTGTCAAAACAGACTTCATTTCATGCTTTGGCATTGTTGCATGCTGTCTTCTTAACTTGTCTACGCATCTCTGCATGACCACACTGTAAGCTGGATTGGTGAACTGTCCTCCATGTTAACCCAGCTACTTTAAGCCCGATCTTTTCAGTGAACTAAGTTTAGTTCTGAAACTGAAACTGAAACTTCAGTTTACTAAGCAGTTGTAATGGTACCACTGATAAGGTGGTGGCTGGTAATTGAGGGTGAGGGAAGAGGGATTTAGTGTGTGTTTTGGTTTGGGTTTTTGTCAGCTCTGAAACAAATGTCATACAGAACTATTTACTTAGTGCTGCATAGGCAGAGTGATTTCCCTATGAATGTATTTTAGCACCAGACTAGCTCCAGATGCTTTTCTTAATGAGAGTGGTGTTTAAAAGCAGGAAGACTGATTTCTCTGTGCCTTGCTTAGATGTTTTCATATGGGCCACAAAGTGGTTGCACAGCAGTGCCATTCTTATCTGAGCTAAAAAAAGAGTTGGCGTCCCATTAAGTGTCACAGAGCATCATGCCCCTAAAGCTTTCATAAGATTAAAAAGGCAGCAACAATTCTGATCTTAAACTGAGGAAAGTATTTGTGAGAAGCTGAGGAGTTCTTCACCTTACATCGTTCAGCTTATATTATTTGCCTTATGATATTTTGTATAGTACCTGCTTTGTATACTTACTTTCTAGACTCTTTGATGTTACTTAGTGTAATAATTCATCGCCATTTGTTCATGTTCAGGATTCAGTAGTTTCAGTCCAAGTCAAGATGGGACAGCTCTGAGTCGACCGGGATGAGTTTTCACATAGGGGGAATAGGATCCTCAGTCACTTTGTGCTGGTGATCGTGAACATGTAACAGTTTTTGCAGAACCGTGAAATGTCACTTGCATTATAGCTTTCAGTGGAGCAACCAGCATTTGAAAACCTGGAAGGCTAAAGAGCAGGTGAGAGCAGCATGGAGGAGTTTGTCCTGCCACCATCCATGTGGTGTACATTCTGTGGTTTAAACAGAATTTCAAGCTACTCTACATCTTTCAAATATTAATTGCTATGAAGAAACTTATATAAGTATGTAAGTGTGTTAAGAATATATTTCTAAAAAAGTCACTAAACAAACTTCTGTGTTTCAGAAACAGTGAAAGCATGATAATCTGTTAAACTCTGATCTGACCTAATAAAATTGCCATGGGAAGTATGCGGTTTTTAAAGAGTATCCTGAACAAAAGGTTAAAAAAAGGTACTAAATTTCATGGTTAGCTGATATTTATTGTCATTGGTTCCCAAGGTGGCCTGTCCTCTCTGGTCTAATCTTACAAGTACAGTTCTCTTTTGATTGTACCCAAATAGACAGAGAAGTATCCATGCCTGATACGCTTTATTCTGCAGCTGGGTGCAGGGATTTAGAGTACCTCCTACATGTGGTTAAACCTGCAAGAAACCTTGCGGGTTACAGCCTCGTATCTGTGCTCTAATCCCTTTCCTTTCTCTACTCGTGTGCTGCCTCACATGACACAATATTGCCATGTCAGTGAAGGTGAGGTAAAGGAGAACCTAACTGTTCTCATGAGTCATTGGAGGGATGGGGTATGCACTTAATTCCTAGTATCAGGCAGAAGTCCTTTCTGATGGAAGAGCTTGAGTGCTGCAGCCAATTTTGTCTGGCTTTTTACTTGATCTGCTAAAACATTAGATGCTATCTGAATGAGCCTACCCTTCCTGATTACAACTTTTCCTTAAGCTTGAGGCTGTTCTGTCCAGTTTCTTGTTCTAAAATAATTTTTGGGACTTCTGTGCATACTTGTGGGAGGAGACTGCTTTCATTTAAACATTGTTAGTTACGGGAGCTGTAGAAATAAAACAGTACTGAGCATGGGAGGCGGGGCTTAAATCAGTGTTTGGGATCTCAGAGTGAAATAGGTCATGGTAAAATAAAGCAACAGAAATTGTGTACCATCTCCTGTGCCTGCCTCATTTTCTGTAGAGCACTGCTGAACGTGTTAGTTTTCAGCCTGAGCTGGCAGTTTCTCATATCTGTTAATAAATCTCAACGCCTTGAATATATTGGCTATTTTTTTTTTTTTTCAAGATACTGCTGGCTGTGTTTGTGCTCCAGGACACAGGCATTCCCAGCTTAACTGGGAGTCAGAATGCAATGTGATGCACAGTCCACTTGTGCACCTGGATTCTCTTTGCAAAGGAGATTTGGTGCACAAGGAGGGAGGAAGCTACATTGTGTTCCAGTAGATCCCTTGGGACAGATGGGTATGGACAACTGGGGAGACTAGGTCTGAGCACAGATGCAGGCGTGTGCCCCCTTGGTGTTGTCTTACAAGCAGAAACACTGCTGTTGATCTAGTCCCATTGACTGCCGTGGATGTCAACTTACAGCTGAAAATTTGATGTTACATTTCTGTTTATTTGTGTAAAGCACCCATGAGAACCATGAGTGTTTTTAGGATAATGGAAATTACGGTCCAACACTCGTTTGCAACAAATTGGGGTAGAAATTTAGAGAACAGGAAGAGGCAAGTAATTGGGCTTTTGCAGCTTAAGGAATTGCTACTAATTGCCCGTGTGCCTGCTTCTAACCTACTGTAATTCCACGGTAAGATGTATTATGTATTAGAACGTCGTGATTCAAACTAACAGCCCTTTTAACGTAATCTACTTTTGTTGCAATAGCAGTGAATCAGAAGTATGCTGTGGTCCGTTAATACAGTTCATCTAGTGAGTGGGAATTTGTTAAGCTGTGCTAACTGTAGTTTGCAGTCATCTGTCCATACCCTAATTTGCCACTTTGGGCACTCGTTCTTTCCATCATGCTTCCTCTCATCAGTTCTTGGGAATAATCACTCCCTACAAAGCAGAGCTCAGTTAAGAAACATTTTAAGAAAGGAGTTTCTAGGCTTGATTTCAGGCAGTCGCACTATTCATCAGCACTGGACATTTCAGTACAGAAGAGCTGGCTGGCAGCATAGTATAGTAACAACACAATTCAAACTGATGATTATTACTGCTAAAGCATGATGATAGCATCTGTGAGTATGTAACCAACCCATCAAGGAACATGCAGAATTGAAGTGAAGAGTTGCACTGGCAATAGAGACTAGTGATCATAAATCATCTAGCAGCCTAAGTATAGATAAAGCTGAGGATCTGAAAAGCATCCCAAGCGCATGTGAGAGTCTTCGTTTTCCCTTTCTGCTCTCCTGTCACCTTCTCCATTATTGTCTGCTGAAGAAGTAGAATTCTTCCTCTGAGTTTGTTGTGACATCATCTCGGAGCTTACAAAATTATTTTTGGTGTGAATCTTGTCACCTTGCTCGACAATTTTCTTGCCTCTTTATAATGTTCTGTGAGGTAATGTAAACTATATTTGAGCGGTTCTCACTTTGGAGAGCATGTGCCTCAAGGGGTATGTAAAGGCAGGAGATTTAAAAAAAAAAGTAAATGAAAGGCACAGCAGCCTGACTGGGAGCAGGGAGGCTGCATTACTTTCTTAAACTGTCTTTAGATATAAGTGTGTCCTGGGAGTGGCTGAACACTGGCAAATGCATCCTTAACGGCAGCATGTGATAGAAAACTCAGTTTTTCTGCAAACCAATTTCTTGTAATCATTCCATCTAATTTTACTACACTACATTGGCTGAAGGATGCAATGGAGGGGGGAGTTGTAGGACAATGCAAGTTTCCTCAGTTACCATAGTACTTATGGGGAATGGTGGCAATGCCATGTATTTGAGTTGTTCATGTTTAAACCTATAGCTTGACTCTCCCTGTGCTGCAGTTCTCCTTCATTAAGAGAATGTTTCGGCAATATCTTCTTGTGCCAGAGCCATCAACGTTGTTTGAGGCTGCTCTACTGTGGAGGTAAACTGCCCAGGAGAAGAAGGGTGGATATCTAAGCTCACATTCTGACTCCATGCCGTCCTAGGTACAAATTACTTTGAATGGGGTTTTTTCTCCATAACGATATGTGGGTCTGAGGAGGAATTTGCATCTCCTTATTTCAGTCAAGTGTGTTGAGGAAGGTATTTGAGAGATGGAGATTTTAGAAAGGAGTTACTTTGTGAAGGGGTGCTGATGGTTCTTCAAGAAGGACCCAGTGAATGCAGATTATAAATCTCCTTGTTTGAGTAAAAGGGACTTGTGAACACAGTGTAAGAAGACAAACTAAGAAAAATTCTGATTCTGTATTGTAGGTTGTTTTTTCTCAGGAAATTACTTAACAACATTTGAAAATCTGCCTCTGCTATGATGGTTTAAAAAATTATGAAAATCTAAATTCTGAAACTCACTAGCACAGAATATATCTTTATTTTCTGACTAGCATGGGAGTGGGTTGACTTGTACAGTAATACAGAACTCAACATGAATTAAGTAGACGGAAGATGTTTGGTAAAATAAGCCTCTTGAATGAAATGAGAATTTATAGCCATAAAATTAAATGGTGACATTTTAATCTGCTCACTCTGCAATGTATCTAAAATCAACACCTACCTGTGAAGTTCTATTTACTACTGTATCTTTGAAGAAATTTAAACAAAAATACCTAAAAGTTTATTTGTTTTGAACTGAATAATGCTGAATTTGGCTACACCCACAATTCTGTGGTAAGAGCTGTGGCCAAAGCCTTTTGCCTACAGCTGGTAGATAATGGATAACTTTATTTTAATTGATGTAAGTTACAGACTACTTTTCAAAGGCTGGGACTCTGAACATCATATATATTTACAAACAAAATGAATGTGAGCTCAATTAAATTGTTAGTAATACTTCTGCACTTTGCCCAAATTCTTGTTCACATGCCTAGCGTATTAAAAAGGCTGTCTCAGCCAATGCTTTATGTCTGTTTGAAGTCTCTTTGCCTTTCCTGTTCATTTTCTTTGCTTCAGTCTATTGAAAATCATATAGCCAGGATCTTTGTAGCATTCAGCACAATGCTTGGGGAATGTGCATGTGAAAAGGATTGGTTAGTACCTGTGGACGGAGTAACTATATGGAAGGTAAGATGCGCATCTTGGAGCAGAAGAGTTTTTTACCTGGAACTTTTTTCATCCTGATCCCTTTTCTCTCCAATGTCAGTTCCACGTCTAAGTACAGTTTGAATACCCTTTATTAAGATGTTAATAAATGAGCCATTTTTAAAACAAGAACTATACTAGTTCTGTTACTAGCTTTAGTGTAGGTAAAGCACCATATCCTTTAAGGGAAGGAGAGGGACAAATGACAAATTAGCATCTCCAGAGGAACACAATGCATTCTGAGCCCTGGCATCGCCTGTGACGATCCCAGCAAAACTCAATTTTGGGGAAGATGGCAGGTAGCTTAGTAGTGTGCTTTTCATCCTTCAAGTTCATTGATACTGCTCTGCTAGATTTATAGTTGTCTAGTGGAGGAGATGTACCAGAAGGGAGAGGAGGGAAGTAAATAAAATGTGGTGGTGTACTCCTCCACACCAGAAGAAACGTCCTTGTGGTAGGTCATACTGTCCAAAAATCTCACTGCAAAACAGCGTTTCTGCCTTGCCTGCCTACATGAATTTCTTAGAAGACATTTACAGCAGTGTAGAGACATTATATTTTTTTGTTGCTGTCCTGCTCTCTCCCTCTTCCCCCCTCCATAATCTCATGGAATTTCTTGGTGAATCTCAGGACATGATATATAATTAATTAAGTTTTTGAATACTGAGATTCACCTTAAATATTAGGAGGAGTAGGATATAGGGTTGTTCTAAAAGAACAGAAGGATGAAAATTGTAATTTTTCCTGTGTATGGAGTGCTCACCTGCTCTGTATCTTTTTTCAGAGGGGAGCGCATTTCTCGATACCCTTCTTTTTGCTTTTAAACAGCTGCTTTCATGAGCAAGGGTACAGACCTAGCTATCATATCTTTCAGTTAGGCAAACACAATGCTTTTGTAGTTGTTAAGGAAGAGGGAGACAAAGAAACTCAAGTAACTGGGTAAAAATGAAATAACTCCTGGGAAACAAAATGCATAGTTAAAAATAAATTCATTGTGAAAAGTTCTCCAAAAGGATCTTTTCAAGTTTATGGCAGAGAATGAGTCCGTATCCTAAAAAAGAATAGTCAGCAATTGTATGCACTTTTCATGACTCTCATGTAAAACCTGGCAAACAGATTATTTGTTGGTTTAGTAGATTAGACATGAGGGCTTCTGTAAATTAAAACCAAAAGCAGCTTTGGAATGTATTTCACTGTCTCAGTTGGAA
>NW_010521324.1:106058-124756 GCF_000687285.1 Phaethon lepturus | reverse complement strand
TTTCCCTCCACCCCTTCTTTTCCTTAGGATAATTAAAAATAAAAAAGTGTGCAGAGCCATATAAATAAAACAAGGGCTGGGATGAAAAAAAAAAAAAAAATCTTCCTTCAAAGACATGTCAGCAATCACAGTTTTCATTTGTCTATGCCAAGAAATGTGCTTATATGTAGGTCTGAATGTAGTTTATTCTTGACTATTTATGGAAGTTATGCTCTTAGAGACCTTAATATGTAATAAAAAAAAGGAAAATCCTTAATTACAATCTGTTTTAAATGATGCTTAACTTAAAAGCTTTCAAATACCCCTCTAAGCATTACACAATGTTCCACTGTCTTCCTTTTCTAGCATTCCTTACCGGTACAAATACATTAAAGTTTATGCTCTCATTATATAGGATTTTGTTGTAATTTACTTCAAGAAAGTGTGAATGCATTCTTCATGGGAAAAATATGTTACTTTGAATTTCTGAAAAGCCTTTTTGGCTATACAACTTGTCCTCAAGTTTGTAACCAAAAAGAGAGCACAGTCTGCAGCAAAGAACATAGAATACATTTAAAATACATCTCTCAGCTAAAAATCATTCAAGAAAGAAAAAAACACCCAGTTCAGGTGTGTGAGTGCCTGAGGACGGCCCAGAATTGTGCCTTGACATGATCTATAATTATTTACTTTTCTCTTAAGTGAAAAATGTAAAAATTGCCATAACTCACAAATGCATATTCTGACCAGGAGCTACAGAATAACTCCTTAAGAGATGCTTGCCTGACACACAAGTTTCTGATTGTACTGAATGCTTTTGTCAATGCTTATTCTTTCCCTTTTATTTTGTGATAGCTTCTTTCTGTGTTTCTCCATCTCTTTATTTCTCTTCTCATTTAGTTTTGGGCTGAGCCTTGTCAGACTTGGGTGGTGGGAGGATGATAAGTCAAAAGAAATAGAAGGTTCCCAGGGAGTAGTCTTTGCTCAGTCATAGAAGACTCTCAAAACTACATTCATTTTCCAGAAATTGCAGAATTTCTGCTGGTGCCCCATTCTGCTGGGCTACAATCAGCTTGAGAAGGGGATGTGGAGGAAAGAATAACTGAAGAGTGATAGTGTCCCCCCGGCAGCCCAGTATCTGTGGTGCAGCCACATCCTAGGCCACGTTCCCATCTCGTAAGCAGTGATGACTGAAAGTGTGTGTGGTCCTCAGCAGCCTTTGAAAGGATGCTTCTGCAGGACATCAGAGGCAGTGCATTGCTATACTGCTTTTTCATTACCTGGTGATTTGCAGAATTTACTTATCATTCTCAAGATAATCCAAATGAGCTTGAGACTTGTTTATTACTTGTGGAAAAGCAGAATGCCAAGTGGGGAAAATGAAGTCTTCAAAAGGCATGTGGAAATCTAATGGACACAAATTAACAGCTGGCATCTGTACAGGTTTCATGTGTGGCACCATTCTTTCCTCCCACTCTTTCAGGACTTTATAGAGAGTGCAACCAAACATCAAGACTTTAGGTTGTTCTATGAGGAATGCAGAATCAGTTTTTCAATCAGTAGTTGGGAAATATCTTAGGCAGTTTTGGCTAATAGAATTATCTGGCCAGTTATCAGGCATGTTCCATTCAAGACAGTAATTCTCAAGGATATTCTTGATTTTTGATTGAATGTTTTTTATCCATGAACACTACAGTCTTTATGTCGAAACTAATACTCATTTTCAGTTCTGGGCCAACTGGCAGATCCAAACACAAATATTACTAATTGACTGCTCATAAGCCTTCCTAGCAATTAATTCAGTTATAAATGATTCAGACCTTTCTTTAACCTAAATAAGATTCATGCTTGGTTTATTTTTCACAGAATTATTTCATGCTAGACAAGGATGTGTAATAAACCATTACTGAGGGTGGGTGATATCAGATGGTTTATTTGACAGTCCTTATTACATCTGCTGCAGTGTGGCAGACAGATAAAGGGTAACCTTTATTGTAAAGCTGTTTTCTTATTTTTATAAAAAACACAAAAATATAGTTCTTTAATTTCCAACCTTTGATGGAAAATTCTGTTAGCAAGTTTGAAACTCAAAGAAAGTATGAGGAAAGGTTACCTAGGGAAGATGTAAGATTCTAACTCTGACTTTTGGTACAGTGATGACCCAAATCTTCAGTAGAAATCAACTGTTTCACATAAGATTATGTACCCATAGGTTTGTGCATGGTATTAGTTTTCCAGGTAAATGTTTTGTTATCTAAATCACTGAAATGAGTGGTTGCAAGTAATTACATATGCATTTCTTCATTGCATTTCTATATGGTGATGAACGTATGTGAAACAGGGCCTGTAATGGAACTCTGTCCATGTGGGTCCTGTGGCATTCTTTGTAAATGCTGAGGCATTTAATCCTGGTATTCCAGCTGGATTTACAAGTGATTATACTTGCTTGTCTAAACTGCCCTGTAGTCACTGTTGGCACAGTGTTCTTTCTCTTTTCCTGTTTTAAACTGTTCTCCATTGACTTAGCTGCATTCCAACTCTGAGACATCTACACTTTGGGGATGGTTAGGCTCTGATCCATACAGGGACCAGCAGTTCCTGTTTGGTGTCTGAATGATATTTATCACCTATTTGGCTTCTATCTCAAAATTCCTCTTTAGTCTTTGTAACGTTGTGTTGTTGGTTGCTATTTTTTCCTAGTACTTATTATAGTTCATAGAGGCTGAATGAAATTCAGAGACCATTAATACTGGGATCACAATAAACACACATTTGTTTGCTTATAAAATTTAATGATCATCAGAAATTGCAGGGCTGGCTGGACATACTGTCAACTGCTCAGAATTACCATGCGACTGGGTGAAACTAAAAAGGACTAGCATCTGTAGGCTGCCATGCTTCTTGTGGTAATTTTGATGAAGATGCAGCATGGTCTTTTCTAGCACCTTCTAGAAAGTTCAAGGGCTGCCCACAGCAGTCATTACTAAAAGAGGAATCATTCTGCATCCAGTTTGCAAAGAAAATGCTTGGAAATGTTATCCATTTCCTTCTGTGGGAGTTTCAGAACCTGCAGGACTTCTGGTTGCTGTTCTAAAGAACGTAAATGAAGTTGAGTGGTTTATAGGCATAGCGACTGGAGATGAAAGGGAAATGCCTTGGAACATCTATTCCTTACCTTTTTCCTAAGTACGCTTACACTTTGTGTTTGTGTTTTCTGAAAGCTAAACACATTGGTTTTGGTATGTTTTTCTAGTCAATTCAGTGCATATTTTGTCATACATCCTCTGTTATTTTGCTTTACTCCTCTGTGGCTGAAGGGGAAAAGCAGCTTCTGGCAACAGTAATCTTCCAAGATGCCAAATAATATGGTCTGTACATTAAAGTGCACACATAGTTGATCTT
Organism: Phaethon lepturus; assembly: GCF_000687285.1. Classification (NCBI taxonomy): domain Eukaryota; kingdom Metazoa; phylum Chordata; class Aves; order Phaethontiformes; family Phaethontidae; genus Phaethon; species Phaethon lepturus. Next base: position 121,375 of record NW_010521324.1, on the reverse strand, counting down.
AAGAATGTGAACTGGTTCACTGATTTCAGAGGTCTTTCCCCAAGCCCCAAGATCCTATACATTAAGGATAATGACATGACAAGCAAAGGGTCAGGGACTTATGTTCCCTTGCCTAATAATTAATTTTCCTCTCAGCTGTGAATGAAGGAAGTCGCTGAAGTGGCATAGTTTAGGGAGAGGCTAGACATGTGAAAGGACAGACGGACTTAGTGAGGTCTCTTACAGAAGTGGTCTGTTCCATACTGTAAGTTACTTTCATTATTAAACACAGGTAACTTAGTAAGTTGTCCAGTAGACACCGTGTCCCATTGATAGCTTACTATCAGCTGCAGTTACTGCTTATTGTCTCTTATGTACCTTTTATTTTGGTGTGATTTTATTAAAGACAACATACTTTAAATAGAGGTCATTAGATTGAGAACATGGTCCTGTAGGTGACTGAGAGATAAGAGGATTGTGCATGGTGTTTTATTTCATTGTGTATAGTTTCTCCCCTGTGATAACCTGGAGAATAAATGGGTAATGCAGAAGCAGAGTTGACTTCGCAAGATCTAGTGCAGATGTGTTGCAGTACCTAGAGTTATACCTGGGTCAAACTAATGTGAAAACCAAATCAAGACAACATGCAGTAAATATACAGTTAAATCATTGCCATTTGCTTCTTTATATGTACTTATTTCAAGGATCCTTACAGGATTAACTTATTCAATTTATATCTGGTTCAGGACTTATGCTATCATGAACACTAGGTCAAACCTTATTTGGCTTACTAAATTCTGAAACAGAATACCTAGGTTTGATAGAGTGGAAATGAGTGTTCATGCACATCTCTACACAGGCAGTTTGGAAAAAAAAAAAAGTTATTTTTGAGAGTAATAAATTACTATGTCTACCCTGGGTTGTGAAATCCCCCTGGAAGATTTGAGAGGAAAATGTTACTGCAGTTGTAGAAATCTCAGTAGCTTGACTAGACTGTTTGCTTCTCTTTGGAAATGCTTAACAGATAGTAGAGCAGACTATGGACTAATGTCTTGCCAAGGGCCTTTTTCCATGCCAGAATTATTTTTTTTCAAGATAAAAATCTTTGAAAGCTTTTTCAGTGCAACAAACTTCTTTTTCTCTTCAGACATGCATAACTGAACAGTTTGTGTGTGTGTTTGTCCAGAAATGGTGAAAGAGATGAGATCTGAAGATACAGCTTAGTCTCAGGTTAGAGAGAATGTTTATGGCTCTACTGTTAGTCTTTGGCTCATGAGTGTTTGAAAAGTAAATGCTGACATAACCCTAATGACCATATAACAGCAAAGTAATCATTCCCTGTTTAACTCCCAACTGTGCCTATGTTATCGGTCCTTTTAAAGATAAAGAAAAGGTGTTTCCAGACTTCTGATTGATTCTCAGTGGCAACTTTTGCTCAAGTAAACCAGAACAGTACACATCTGGGCCAGTTTTTAGTAGTTTTTCTACAAAGCACAAGCATGGCCTCCCTGGCTCATACATAGAAGACTGGCACAATTTTGTACCTCTCGTCTAAATTGTTTTACAGACTGAACTCTCAATCCTCATTGTCTAAATTGTCAGGATGGCTTAAGGTGATTAGCAAGCTGCTTAGATTGAAAAGTGGCCGATTTTAGGTACACTAATTCTCTGCCAAAGATTTGTTTTTCTTGTTTTGTTTTGTTTTTTTTTTCCCCCTGTTTCTTCATTATTCTCTGAAGGGATTGCTACATTTTCTTCTGATGGTGATTAAAACTATGTCAAATAGCACATGCCTGCCCAAATCTTTCGGAATTGATTATTAATAGAGTTTTGGAACGAATAAAACTGAGTTAATTAGTGCATCTGTAATCAATGATAATCAACTTTATTCATCTATAACAAACAACTTTGCCTGATCACACTATACTGTAAAATAAAAGTGGTACCAGTTGTATATTAACACAATTGGCATGAGCTCTGGTTTTGCATACATTCAGTACTCAGTGTGATCTTTGTGACTTGCTTCATGTGTTTAATCATGTTTCATCATCTGTTTATCTACAAGGTTTGTTGGGTACACACTCTACTGTAACTTGGGTACACACTCTATTGTAACTTTCACTGCTGTGGCAGAGCATTTACTGTAAATCAGTGGCAGGTTTATTGATCTAAACCATGGCTTAGATAGATCTCTGTCTCATAAATCAGCGCAACTCTATCAAACTTATTCATGTATCTGCATCTTCTGATGTTTCACATTTTTTTCTATATGTATTTCTATCATATTAATATATTTATCTAAATAAATTATATGGTCTGATATTGCAGAACATGGTACCGAAATACTACCTGTGTCTTCGGTTCTTTGCAAGATATCTAGCTGCTGTGCTAGACCATCATATGAAGATAATTCATTTAGTGATGACTAAAACTCAGAAGTTGCAGAGCTATGGTTGGATGGCCAACACAGGGTTAGGAACCTTGCAAGACATTAATGTAAGAATGACAGCTCTGATTAAGGCCAAGGATCTAGCTAGCCTAGTATTCTTTATTCAACAGTGGTAATAAGCCCCAGCATAGAATAAGAACAGGAAAAACATATGTGGTATTTCTAACCCAGCTTTCTCCTAGCCTCTATTTTTCAGCTCAGATTCCTGAGCCTCATGTTGTGCGTTTCTTTAGTAACTCACAGTGTATTTCTTTTTTTAAGTGTAAGGTGCCAGTATGCCTTTGCTTGAAAAACATTCAACTGATGTACCATCCATTGTATGAAGAACCACTGTTCGGTTTGGTTTGATTTTGTTTTTTCTTTAATTTTGTTTTCCTAGCTTGCTTTGGTAGTCCCTTGTACTTGTATTAGGAAAAAGTGAACAAATTATTCCTATCCACGTTTTTTCATGCCACTCATGATGTTCAGTCTTTCAGGCTAAGGAGTCCTAATGTAGTCAGTCACTTTCTATATGGAAGGAACTATTTCTAGTTCTAAAATATCCTTTTTGAGATTGGGAGCCAAACAGCACACTGTAATTGAGAAATAAATAATGAATTTATTATGGTGGAGTAATGATATTTTTAATGTGGTCAGTTGTCTTTTCCTGCTAGTTTATATAACTGCAGAAAAACTTAGGTTGGAGGGGACATCTGGAGTCATCCAATCCAACCTCCTGCTCAAAGCTGGGCTAGCTTCAAACTTAGATTAGGTTGTTCAGGGCCTTACCCAGCTGTGCTGTGAAAATTTCCTGAGATGGAGATTCCACAGGCACTCTGAGTGCCTGTTCCAGGGCTTAACTGGAACCACTGCATTATTTTTTTTTTTCTTCATATCTAACATTAATTTCTATTATTGCAACTTGTAACTATTGCATCTCACCCTTTTTCTCTGGGAAGAGTTTGATTTCATCTTCTCTATGACCTGTTTTTAGGTAATCAAAGACTGCAATTAGATCCCACCCTAGCCTTCTGGCTAAATACTGGTCCCTTCAGCCTCTTCTATGTAATTTGCTCTAGCTCCTAACAGTATCAGGGCCCTCATACTCAGGAGTTTGTTAATCTCTCTCATACTGGAGTGCCAAAAACCAGACAGAGTATTCCAGGTGTATCTTCTCAAGGGCTGAGTACCTTCCCTTCACCTGCTGGGTAGGTTCTTGGTAATGTAGACTTTTGGTGATTGACCTTTGCCACAGGAACTAATTTAAACTTGACCCCCAGTTCCCTTTCTGCAGCTGATTTTTAGTTAAATGGTTCCCAACCTGTATTTTTGCATGGTGTATTTCTTGCAGAATTTGCGTTGTCTTTCAATTTCATGATGCTCATGTTGGCCCATTCCTTGAGCTTTTTGAGGTGTCCCTGAATGGCAGCCCTGACTTGCAGCATACCAACTGCTCCCCACAGTGTGGTGTAATTTGTGAAGCTGGCAAGGGTGTGCTCTGTTTTAGAGTTAGTCACTGATGAAGATGTTAAACAATATTGCCCAAGTAGTAATCCCTGAGGAACGTTCCTCGTAACCATCTGCCATTAGTCTTTGAAGTATTGACCACTACCCTTTCAGCTCCACCATTCTTAACCTTTCATTTCTTGAACTTCATTTTTTGACCGCTATTGAGCTAATGTTTATGTAACTCTACTCACTGTAACTTCTCAGACTTCCAGCTGAGTACTTGTAGTCACCTCACAGTTTTGCATTTTACGTTTGGCTGCCCATCTAACCTGCAATGCCTTTTTGAATTTTTAACATTTTGGAACTTTGAAAACTTCTTACATTCAGTTTGAGAAGTTAAAATTTTTTCAATAATTTGCAGTATAAAAAAATTCTAAGCAATTGAAAAAGAAAGCTGGTTCAACGTGGGGATTTATTTTGGGTTTCTGTGGCTTAAATGTTAAATTGGATCTGACGTTGGATATGTTTATGAATGATGGAAGGAAACTTTTTGAATCCACATTGGATCACCCATCTGTTGGATCACCCACTTACTTTTATATACTCCTAAATTTCTGCTGTTGTAAACAAATGTAGAACCAGCCATGGATCCTTCTGGATTTTCTAGTGGGACTGCTACTGAGCAGCGTCCTCAGTATCACAGCATGCAGCATCAGCTATTTCTGGCATTCAGTCAACTACCAGATGAGTAAACTTTGAACTGAGGTGCAACTGAAAGAACATTTCTAGTTAGTTAACTACCTGCCTATTTGCTTTGTTTTGTTGTTGTTTTCTTTAAATTGTATAGGGGAGATGCCAAAACATCTGTAAGGCTTTATTTTAAATTTAAAAGCTTTATTACTCTGGTGTCAAGGACCTTCTGTGCTTGCTTTTCTGCAACACTCAAGCCACTGAGCACTGGTCACGTGAATCCTGATAGAAAGCAAATGTTAACTTTTCATGCTTGAGTACCTACTGACAGCTAACATTAAACTTGTAAGCACATGTATTTGCACTGGAAGTGGTATCTGCTGTATGAGAGGGAACACAATTTAACATGTAAGGTAACGTTCTTCAGATCTCCTTGCCAGAATATAAGAATGGAGACTATTAAATAAGATCTGAAATATCCCTTCTTAGCCATGACTACTCACACACACAGTGTGATGATCATGATTGTGACAGAAAATTAAAGGCTAATACATGCAGCGTTCTCTGTGTGTGTATATATATAACATATATAAAATATGAATGAAAGCAAAGAGACAGTTTCCTTAAAACCTTTTGCCAGACTCCCAGCACAGAAGCTGTTAACATAATCTGTCAACCAGAACAGCCTTTCACTAGCCCAAGAACTGAGCCCTGTTATCCCTGCGTTCTGTTCCAAGCAGAGCCTATTCTGGAACCATGAATTAGACCAGAACTTACTTATTCACTCCAATTTATGGGAATTCAGTTCAACACCCCTTGAAATAGCAAAAGCAGTATCTTCCCAGCAAGTTCAGAGATTTTGTCATGGTGAAACATTGTGATTCCTTTTCAACAGGGCACCATCTCCTAGCAGAATAGCCTGCCTGCTTTAAAGTATCATAGCAAAATGTCAAAATATACACTCTAGTAAGATCTTTCTTTTTCCCTCTAAGATATTTTTATTTCTATGTTACTAGCAGGGCAACAGAGTTGCCATTACTGCTAAGCCAAATCCATTTCTCATCAGTTTGCTGGGTTTTTAGTTCTGTTTGGGGGTTACCATAGATTTTTTACAAACTCATTAAGTCTTGGCATTCAATCCTGTTCCATGGGAAATCCTACAAGCCCTCTTAGCTTAATGACATCACACTCTCTTTCTGGCATGGTGTTTACTATTGTTCTTTCTTGTCCATGCTCTACCTTTTTGAAGAACAGAATTTCCATCTCTGACTTCTGACTTCAAAGCTTGGTGATAAAAACCCACAGACTTAACAAATTCCCCCGTGTGTCGTTCTGCTTATCCAGAGGCCAATGCCTAGATTTTCATCTAGGCAGTTATCTCCTCAGTTATGAACAGACTTTATTAAGAAGATCCTCAAAATGGAGGAGGTGGATATTTCCTTTTGTGAAAGGAGTTATTTTCTAGCTTTCAGGTTGTTTTACTGTCAAGTATTTGTACTTTTTTTAGTCAAAGTTACTACACATATTAGTGTGACCTGGTATTTCTTTCCTTGATACACTTTGTGGAATTTACTTATGAGACAAACTTTTGCACAGCCAAGTCCTCTGAGGTTATCAGCTTTGTAATTAAGTATAACATAGCTGATTCTACTAGCCCGCTCTATTGAAACACAAAATACCATATAAAACCTCATAAATGTGTGTTGGAAAAGTGTTATGAAAGAGATTGTGGCTGACATTCAAAACATTTTGGGTTTTCAACAGTCAAAGAACAGAGGATCTTTGTTAACAGTGTAATTTTGGAATGGCATAAGATCCTATGTACACCACAGAATTAATGTGCTGACTTCACATTAAGCATTTAACTGTATGAATATACTCTATTTTAACCAAACTAGTAAAAATGAAGCTGTAACAAGGTTCATCTCTGTATACAACTAAATAATCCTGTACTGTCCTCAAGTAAAAAAAACACACCCCTCTGTTCTATTCTAAGCAACTAAGAACTATATGTTGCCTGGAGTCTCCCAGAATGTACTGACTTAAGTGCAATTATGCGATGTGAATAGCTGTAGGCAGATTAAGATGTCTGATACATAGATGTACTTATGCAAAACCCAACCAGAGAACTACTGCAGTTATGACACATTTGCTGGATGGTGTAGTTCCTTGTGGTATTGGCAGTCTAACCTTTGCTTACTTGAGTAACAAAGGAACTTGTTCTGTTGGCAGGTGATGCTCAAGAAGACGAAAGGTCTTATGGTGTTTTTTCTCATTGCTTGCAGCAAAGCTGTTTCACGTCTCTTCTGGTAGATTACAAAGTTCTTTTAGATAACATTTTGCAGAATTAATGGCTGCATAATTATAAAAAATTCCTACGATAATGTAATCTAATATCGTATTCTATTTAGAACAGGATTTATCAAGTTGGGAGTGATAACAATTAGAAGGAAGCTGTTTAATACAAAGATAAAAGCAAAATGACTAGGGAATAATAGTATGGACATCAACTTAAGGTGGCACTAAAATTGGAAGAGCTGAAGTGTAGCTCTTAGTGTAGAGAAGTGTAGAGAATCTTAGTGTAGGACACTTAAAGAAATAAAGCTGCAGCTTGTTTCAAGGACTTTTAATGGTGAATGGTACCAGATGGCTGGAGAACAACACACATAGTATCTAAGATGGTGGTGAAAGTCTTTGGACCATGTACAGACGTCTAAGTCTGCTATGCTGGTATGCGCAAATTTTAAGGAAAGGTTAGTTAGCAATATTAATATAAAATGGGGTAGCCACAGGCTAATCTTGCATCTTTCCTTGGTGATTTAACTGATTTCCTAGACTAAAACCCCTGGCACTGGTACATCTAATCTTGTTGGGATTAGTATTTGATACGGTGCAAGATGAAGAACTATTATAGAAGATGTGTTTGTGTATCACGAGGATACAAGACAGGTAGGCACTATATGAAATAATAGAAAAAAACAATTTTCTTCAGGCAGAACAGCTGCCAAATGTTCATGCAGCAACAGCTTATCAATGAATCTGGCCCATATACTTTGTCAAGTGGCAACTTGGCAGATATCCCAGTGGTCTGTCAACTCTTTGCTCTAGTTTGATATCCCAACATACACAAAAAGCTAGTTGAATTTCCAGTTTGCTTTGGCTGTCACTCTGTAGCAGAAGGGTCTTCACAGAGGACAAAACTGAGTAGCTGGGAAGACTGATTTCTTCTCCCATTCTACCACCCCTGTCCCCTTGAGGGCAGGTGCTGAGTCAGAGGCAAAGGGAGGGGCAGATCTCTGGACACTTGAGCTTTCTGGGCACCTGTGAGTTCCTGTCCCCTGTGTCTTAGTTACCACGGAAAGGGAATTCAGGCACACAATCCACAAAGCAGCAGACCTGGACCTGCCTTCCAACATACTCCTGCTGTTTATTTGCAGGGAAGTCTTTATTTTCAGTCCAGATACATAGTTCATGGTGTATTCTGAGAAAACGAGGATTCTTATTAGGCTATATATTAGTAATTTTCTTTTCTTGAATTGCTCGCATGGAAAATATGGAGAGTTTATTTCTGATTCTGGTATATCAACAGATCATTTACCTTTATTACACAGTTATCTGTTGCCTTGTAGTCTCTTGAGTTCACTAGAACAGTGCAAAGGACAGTAGTGTGAGCCCAAGTCTGTCTTTTTTTACTCTTTTTCTTTCCTTCCCCTGACTGACGCCACAAAGGCATTTTGCATACATTTTGCTTTTATAATATGTTTCACAGATAATTGCATAGAATTTGCTTTGGTGTCTCTAAAAGCTTGGTGACTAAAGGCTTTTCCAGCTGTCACTCAACTGACACTGGGACCATGTGTCAATGGCTTCATAAGTGCCACTGTTCGGAACGCAGCTGCCCTCATCGTACCTGTTGAGTCACAGCCTTATTATGTGGCCATTTTCTGAATACTGCCAAATTTCATTTGGTACTTTCACAGCAGCATTAAGTTTGCTGTTGTCATTTCTTGACGGAGTACAGCCCTGTCTTTGGATTTAAAGCTGTAAAATAATCTACTGCTGCCTGTAAAATATTGCTTCCTAAATCCAAGTGTAGCCAAATGCACTGTTAAGATATTTAGAAGGTTCTTAAATTATTTCCACTTTAAAAATACTTTTATGTATTCTATTTTGTTAACTTCTTAGGTTAATACAAAATTACTTTCCTGGCTTGATGTTGACATAAATGTTCTCATTTTCCCCCTCTTTACAGAGGACAGTTAATTTTGTTGCTTGATACTTAGAACAGATACTAACTTTGAATAGGATATTGTTTCCCAGCCAGATCAGTAGCTACCTCATTTTTTTTTTTTTGTATTAGTTCAGGACCAGCAACAATACAGCAGTAAAAGAAGTAAAAGTTTGACTATGGTCAGGGATTGTTTATGTTTAATCTAATAGCAAACATCGTTAATTTCTTCTTTGTAAGATTTCTTCTCCCTCTCCTATAATTCTTTGTACCTGTCAGCCTCTAACTTTATTTTAATGCGAATGACAGCTCTAAATTCCTCCTGATCACTTTTATGTCTTACTGGTTCTAAATAATGATATTCCCAGTGTGTATTAATCTCAGCTGGAGATGTTCAATCAACTGATCTCAAAAAGGATGAGTCCTCTTATGCTGCCTGCTATCGCTTTGGCTTTTCTGCATTGCTAGGGTCAACTTTGTTAGTAGAATATCTGCTGTTTGCGCTAATTCAAACCAAGAAAATTTAAATCCAGTCTTTTTCACACAAGACTACTGAGCGTCCTTAGTTTCATTTTGTTGAATGCTACCTAAGAGGGGAATAAAAGGAGCAAATAGGTCATTTATATATTCATTTGTTACAAATGAGACAAATACCTGGATTTCTTTGTTCCACTCCATTTCTTTCTTTCTCAAAATGTTTTACCATATTTCAGTGTCTTTCCTCTCTCCTTTCCTTCTCTCTTCTCTTTTCTTGTCTTTTTGTCTTTTTTCTTTTTTCCTTTTCCTTTTTTCTCTTTTTCTTTTTTCTTTTTTTTTCTTGCTTAAGCTGCCAGGCCAAATGAGGAAACAATTACAGGATGTTGGCTTTAAAAGTGCCTGGCTTTGCCAAATAAGTTTATCTTTTTTTTTTTTTTTTTTTCATTGTGGCTTAAAACATGCTAAACTCAAAGCCAAGAAGCCAAGTTACTAACCTAAAACTCATGGTAACTTCAATTTTTTGCATTAGGCTTACAATAAACTTGGATAGTTTTTCCACAGTTGCTTTGCCAGTGATTAGTTTGGAAGATAGTATGTTTTGAATTTGCTGAGAGATCTACTGCTCTTAGCTTAGTTTTAGTACTTTTAAAAAGCAATCAATAATGCCCATTTTGTAATAAGCAAAATTTATGAACTGACAAGCAAAATGTAATTATAGTGGGTATTCCATGCAAGAAAAAAGAGGTGATCTTAAAGCCATCTCAGCATTCTGTTTGCACTCATTTTCATTCATATAAATGATTAAGTGGTTCTGTGCTGAAACGTTTCTCTCTCAAGGCTTAACATGAGTCTGGAAAAGTTGTTGCCAAAGAGTTCTATAATAAAGTCAATGACCATTTGTATTAACTTTTCATTGTTACCTACAGACTAAATTTTTCACAGTATTATTTTTATGACTAAGGCCCTAACTCAGCAGCAACTTAGACACATCTTATTTTTGTTCTCTGGGGACTGTACTCTATAAATGTGTAAATTCATGACAAAAGTGAAGCCTGCATCAAAAACTTAGGTTGATTTTGCAGTGAATGAAACTGTTTCCTTTGTCCTTTCCTCTGCTGAGAAATGTCTCCTTCCTGAATGAACCACTAAAGATTATTTACATATATGATATAGTAACGAAGAAAAAGAAGAGAATTTAATCTTATAGGGCCTGATCCAAAACTCAGGTTTGTGAAAAATCATCTACAATTTCAATAGACTTTGGATCAAACTGAAAAATTGAGACACTAATTTCCATTTAGAGCTGCGTCAAAGTTATGCTTTGTCCATGCTGTTTAGGAGTAAGTGTTGAAATAATATGAACTTAAATAAACATTTTGTCTTTTAATAAGCATAAATTGCAGTGGATTTTAGTACAACCTAAGCAGTTCAAGCCCTTGATGTAAAGCCTACCTAGTTTTTAAATGAACACATTTTGACACACCTTAGCTGCTCTTGCAAATCAGCTTGTAAGTTGACCTTCCTACTTTGCTTTCTGATCATTTGTCTTTCCTGCATCACCAGTTTCAGCTGCACAAACTCTTGCCAAATATACTATCCCCTGTACTAGGTATTAAAAAGAAAAAAACCAAAACCCCTTCAAGTCTTTGAGTCTTAATATCTTCATGTGTTTAGAGAAATACACATCTAACCACAGCAGATCAGATCATCAGATGGGACCTCTAGCTGTGCCCAGTATGTAATGTTGCTGGTTAAATTTGTATGGACTGTTGCTACAGCAGCAACAATTCCATAATGCATCCTGCCAACTCTGTAACAACAGATATGGAGGGCATTTCTCGTGGTGCTGATCATTTTATACCTGACATTTAAGAATAAATTAATTTCTGTCAGACCTGAGGTTGTAGTAAGTGAAAACCTGAAAGTTTGCTAAACTTACTGGAAAACATGGACCAACACTGGTAGAGGAGAAAAAGCCTCACTATGGCCCTCTTCAGTTACAAATTCAAACTGAGAGTTATGTGCACGTAAAGCTCTAGGGACCTGTGTGGGACTTTACATGGGTGAAGAGATCAGTCAGCACAAATCTTTCTTCAGGATTGGGGCCTAAAACTTACAGTTGTAGAAGATGCAAGGAGAAGATGAAAAGAGAACTCTAAGCCTGCTTCAGATATTATTCTCAGTGTGGCAAAGCAGCACAATGATAGCTGCTGTTATGCTAGATGCAAATTCCAGCTACAAACATCACATTGGTTTTCTTACAGATTAAAAAAAGAAACCGTCCAGATACCCATATTTCATTTGTGGGAAATAAAATAATGATGCTGTCAGCTACTGGGCAGAAGATAATTTATATCTTGTGTGTGAAACTTACTTTTCATTAAATCAGGCCTAGACACGCTTATGCGGATTTAACTTGTGAGATTAACAAACAGTATTATGTTGTATAGGCTTATATTGGAGAACAATATAAATGTTTTAATCTACTTGGTTGCAAAGTAGTCGTTATCTGAAATCGGTACTAGTCACGAGGTCTCATGTTAAGTTTATTTAGCCCTTTTGTGAAGGGGGGTGGGGGGGGAAAGGCCATAACCATTTCAGCAGGTTTATCTTGAGTTTCTTGATGAAATGTTACAGCAAGCTGACCTACATGCTAGTCTCAGTTCAGTAAAAATACTTGCTCATTTAAGCCTTCTCTTCCTATGGGAATATGGTCGTTGAGTTCCATTATAATTTATCCATATATTAGCATGGACTGCAAATCTAGTTGCCTGAGCCCGGGAAGATGGTTGAGCCTTGCTCTCTTTATGGTACATCTGACAAGAGAGGTGCAAGAGAGTCCTCAAAACAGACTGATTGGCAGCTTTGCAAACCTTATTTGCTTGTCACATAAATGACCAATATTTGGAATCCTACCTATTTTAAAACACTGGGTATAATCCGTGTGATTGTTAGCTTCTTTCAGTCTCTAGGTTCTCCAAATCAGGAGATATACCAACCATATTTGGTTCATATCCACATAGGTTATGAACCAAACCAGGCACATATATCCTACAGTGAAGCTCTGAGGTTTTTAAAGGCATCACTATCTTGCCTGCTGGCATTAGCCTGTGTTAGTATGGAGTTAATGCAGAAAGACTTTAACTCATGAAATTTACACTGAGGTACTCTCACCACTTCAGCCTCTTTTCAGGCTATGCAGTCTCTTTGTGTCAGTGCCAGAAAAGTGATAGTAATAATAGTAATGGGCACATTAGAAATGCAAGACAGACCCACAAATAAGCATTCATCCTAGGAAGTGTTTTGTCTGGTGGAAAAGGAAGGGTAATCAGTCCAATGAGCGAGCCCAATTTCTACTCTGGAAATCTGAATTTCGCTCTGTGTCTTGCAGCCCATATTTTCTCAGTCGGAAACCTCTGTTTGGTTCTGTGTTATTGAACTTTGTGACATGACAGCAATTGGAAGACACTTAACTGAGACAGAGGAAACAGTATGCTATCGAAACCTTTTCTTTATCAAAAAAAAAAAAAAAGGACGATTTTCAATATTTAAGTGATTAGAACCTGTCATTTCATGTTGTTGTTTGCAGACTGACACAAATGACAGGACAAAGGAGCATACATGGAAATAAGATGAAAATTCAGAACAGATGTCAGGAAGCATTTTTCATGCTGAATGTGCACAGTGGCCAACCAGGTAAGGTGAAAGCATTTTCCCATTTAGGAGATAATTAGATGGCCCGTCATGGACAAAATGGCTTTCCTAATTTCCTTTTTCTCTAATTTTCTTATATTCTTATTACACTCCAGCTGCTATTCACTTTTCTCTGACTGGAAGCTTCATCATCATCCAGACATGAACCTAGTTCTTATAGAAGTGAAGGAACTATTAACTGCTAAGTGATCAGCTACTTAGCTAGGTATTATTCTGTTGATATTATATCATGTTGTTATGTTCAAGGTATAGCAATGCATCCATTTTTGAAGTTCAGTTTCTGAAAGTTTTTATCAGTTACAAAATTAAGCCTAGGAGAAAATCACTAGCACTCCCCCACCCCACCAAAGATGAGTGTGTTTCTGGAATCTTCACTTTAGTTGAGGCTTTGCTACCATAACTGATACAGATTTTCTGTGTAATCTTGCTGCTAGTCTTTTATAACCTCATGCCTCATCTTTCATGTTCATAGAATAGAATAATTTTACTTTCTCAGGTGAATATGAGTGTGAAACAGTAAGGGCACTAACATTTGACCTCTCCAAGTATCAGTCAGCACTAAGTTAATTTATTATGCTTGTGATCCTCATTTTAGTGAAGTGTTGTGCCATTACAAGTTCATATGTTAAGCTATTTGAGAGTGACAGATAGATAATGCCCACTGAGGACAATGTTAAGACTCAGACCTAGAAACTGAAAGTCTTTGGTTTGTAATAAATTTTTCCAGGAACTATTAAGTGAGACATTTAAAAGACTTGCTGAACAAATCGCTGCAACAGCAGGCTATGTTTCCAAGCTAGTATTTCCACCATGTAAAAAGTAGAGCTGTCTGCCCCACACCCAGCTCCCATAGTTTCAGTGCTAAATGGTGTCACCAATATTCTCAATTTAAAGCCATTTATGTGATAATTAAATAGAAGAATTTGATTTTCGTATTTGTGGAAATTGCTCAGTGAGGTTGCTTCTGGCTTGCTCCTTAAATATGGATTCCAGCGTTAGTAATAAAAATTGAAAACGTCTTAATTAACAATGACCAATTTAGACCATGTAATTACGGATATTTAAAAAGGCCAACAGTGCTGAAAGATAGTAGCTCTGAGAAGCATTGTTCACTGAAGATGTTGTACTGAAGAGAATGATCGTTTCCATTTTTCAAGGAAACGTTTTTCAGCCTTCAATCAAATAAAACGCCCAAGGAAATAAAGCTAATTTTTAATGACATATAGAGGCAATGTCAGTCACAGTACAGAGCAAGTGTGATTTTGTTGACTTTGGAATTGGTACAGGACTTGCTTAAGTTAAAGATAGCTAGGGAACTAAAATTTAAGAATGATACTCTGCCCTCATTTCTGGCTTTTTTCCTCACTGTAATCCTCTCAACACCACTTCATGGTGCACACAGTGATGTGAATTAACACTGGAATATCAATCTTGAATTGGCATTTTGTGACTTTCTGCTGACGTACATGACTCCCATATTCTGTTTTTCCAGAATTAATTCTTTGGTGTGGTAAGTGAATAAAAGGTGTTCAGCAACTCAAAAGTGGGTGTCTACTGGTGTCGGCAAACCTTCCCCATTCAAAACATTCAGTCACTCTTTTTTATATGGATGGGGAACCATTGACTTAAACCTGAAGTTTTTCTGAAGTGAGAGAGTTGCTTTAGGCAGGAATTTTCAGGAATTCAAAGGGGGTGTGTGTGTATATATATATATATATATAAAAAATACAGTCTATAATACCTTATAATATATGTGGTCTGTGTATGTAAAAGATATGTTTGGTCTAAGTATCTGTAAGTGAGCCCTTCTTCTGGACATTAGCTTTTTCATGATGCCTTTTCTATTGGTGGAAGATTTAATGGTGCTCCTGTGCTTGAGGTCATTAACCACACTAACCACCAACAGTCTGACCATAGAAGGAAAAGGCTACTGTTTTATTCTTACATGCTAAATGTCTAGTATGAGATGTGAAGGAATATGAGCAAAGTTATGCAAACACAATAAGTGAGTCCCAATAACTGAGTCCCAATGTCCTCTCACATTAAATTTACATGGAAACCATCACAATTCTGCCTAACGTGTTGTGGAGAAGGACAAATTCTGTATGCTGCGTTGTTATGTAGCAGAAGTTCTTCACTGCAGAGTGGTTGTTCCACCAACAGTCTAACTGGGCTTTCCAGACATTTTTGTGGGGGGAAGAACAGTGCTTCATAGGAGTAGGACTTTTACGCCATTTTTCCTCCCTTCCTGCAGGTTTAACAGGGAAAAGAAGGGACAAGAAGGAAGTCTTTACACCACACATATCCATACTAATTTAAAAATTACTTTGCTCGATCTTTAAGGTTTTAGAG
>NW_010521324.1:40235-106027 GCF_000687285.1 Phaethon lepturus | reverse complement strand
GGAAAGAAAAACTTTTAGTTCTTTCACCTCTGAAGTACTGAAAATTTCCATTTTCTGCTGTCCTGCTCAACGCTTTTTAATCTGTGCTGTCGTACTCAAGGCTGTCCTTTACCTGCCTTGCACAGTTTGGACATTATTAGCAGTAACAGATTTGAAATAAGATTTAGCATTCCAAGTATTTGGATTCGAATACCAGAAGTCATAGCATGAGTTTAGAATTACACGTTTTTATTTAAATTATTTATTTGCATTCTTTTCTAGATGCTTTCTTCATTCTGTGTTGGTTAGTTGACTTTTGGTCATGTTTTCAAGGATTTTTTCATAACCATGAAGCTATGAACTTTATGTTCTTCTAAAAGAATAGAAAAACAAGGATTCTTGTGAAATGTGATCAAGAAACTGCATTTTTAAAGGAAAAGATTGGTAGAGTTAATCTTACTTGATGACTGAAGTTAAATAACTAGTCATTGAACTCTACAGTTGATGGAGGCAGAAACACCACCACTGAGTACCATATTCCATAGTAATATGGGCTGAATGGACCGTTAGCAGGATATGAGCAGTTTTGAACATCTATGGCTAGGCTACAGTATCCCTCTTCAGAAGCAGTGAAGATCTACTTAAAATTGAGGTTTGGCGGTGTTGTTTACTGAAATGGATTGAAAGCTGTATTTTCATGTGTTGTTTTCAGTTTACAGCTTGTATTTTCTGGGTTAGAAATTTTCAGTGTTTCAACTTCTCTGATTCAGTTTGGGAGAAGGCCTTATTCTCAAACTAAAATAATATGTCCAAATCTTCCCTGTTGTCCTTACTGTGAATTCATGGCTCTGCAGGTCAATGTAAAAAGGTTTTCTTTAGTGGTAATTTTGGCATGCATATTTCTCAATGTCTCAGTCTGACAAGAGTCTGTAGATGTCGTGGAATAACTACAATTGAGCCATATTAGTATTACAGTTAATGCAATATATCACATGCAGTATTCCACGAGGACCAAGATCCCGTAAAATCAAAGAATAAAAAAACCTTATCAAACCAAGTACCAAAAACATAGCTCAGTACTATAACTTACAGTCAGTAAGCAAGCAAGCCATTTCAAAACAATTTTTCTGTAATATAGGAAAGATAAAATACCCCCTTAATAAGCCTGCTTTTATCTTTAAGATACAAAGTATGTGGACTTACTCGTACAGCTAAGGTTAACCTTCTGGATATCTGTTTGTAGGAACAGGGATATTAATTTGGTAATAATCTGTACTGCAGAAGAAAACCCACTGTGGGGGAGAAGGGGCTTGGTGAGGGATAAATGCATTGCATGCTGCAGGCAACTGCAAGACCAATTGTTGACTCTTTAAGAGCTTTCTTAGAAAAGGTCTTTGACTAGCAAGAAAATGAGAGCTGCAGGAAAATCCAGGTTCTGTCATAGATAATTTCTTGGTATCACAGGAAGCCTAGCATTTCTGTACCTTGCTTTTTTTGCCTCCAAGGGAATGGTAATATTAAATTTGTAAATGTATTTTCAAATTCTGAGAGGAAATGTGCTACATATGTGCAAAGTTACTGATAATAAGATTGCTATATTGTGTCAATTGGTATAGCTGTGTCCTGGAAAATAGTTGTCATATCATTATTAGCTATGACTATTCCAAGAGTAAATGTTAAGTACTGTACTACAAAATGGAGCTCTTTTGAGCATAGTTTTCTTTATGTTTATGCACCACTGACAGTAGTAACTGACCCTCTTAAAATATAAGGCATTACTTCCTTTTCAGTTTCCAGTGCTGAAAGCACTGAATAAAAAAAAAAATTTGTGTGGATCATTTCTCTTTTCTTCCACATAATTAGTTAATGTATACAGCAATGGAGAACTTCAAGACATTCTTTTGATGCGATGTAAGAATTATCTTAATTCAGTCAAATTTATACATGAGAATAACTGACTCAAAATAGTCCTGTGATCAATGTGGCTATGGCTATCTTAAATACGTTCACTGAACATTATCTCTGCAGAAAATAGTCTTGTAGGATTAATTGTATACAAGATTTTTTAAAAATTTATTTTAAAAGGCCAAAATTTTAAAATGATACTGTTATTTAAATGTAGTGTGAAGGTTTAAGTGCAAATCACTCTTAGGTAACTTTTTTTAAGAGCAGACTAATGCAGTATTATGTTTTATAGTGCAATAAAATTATGTGCTAAAATTATGCTCATAAATGCAGGCAAATGTAAACCAAGCTATTAGTTATGTTTTCTCAGATAAAAGTGATTAGCATAGCTATCAAACTCTTCTCCCATTTGAATAACAGAATTATGTCTGAAATCTAAGGCTTGTTTGCAAAAGCTGAGTCTTAAAAAGAAATGTAAATCCAGCTATCAGTGATGTATTTGAAAGTGAATGCAATGGTCTGCCCATCATTCTGCTAACAACTAAGAGCAGAGGAACGTGACCCAAATTGCAGCAAAAACACATCAATATGAAATGTGCCTCAAATACTATTTTAGAAGTCATTCTTAGCACTTTATCATAATCTCCTTACTGCTGATCAGACTTACTTAAAAACTGTTGTGGTTTGTTTAAACACAAGAGTGATGAAAGAGTCTTTTAGCAACAGTCACTGTGAGACAAAGTTTCATGCATAATTCATGAAGTATGTGGTCATCTACTAGCAAATTAATTTCCATCTGACAGCTATACTTCTGGTAGTGTCCTCTCTGAAGGCACGTGGTATATAAATAAAATCTGAACTGAAGAAATTAAATGCTGATTACTTCATAAACAATTTCAAGGTTTGAATACTGTTACCTGTCTTCAAAGGATCAAACCAAGATATTTTGACAATGTATAGGTGAATGGATGTATTTTCTTAACCCTGTATCCAACTGTTTTCTAACGCCTAAGGGTTGTGGTTAAAATTTCTACTGGAAAATCCAACTGTGAAACACCTCAAACCTGCAAGGAGCAAATAAAAACTGTCTCTACCTGTAGGTGACTTTCCTGTAATGCTAATGTTGATTGGTCACAGGCAACATGTAATATTTTAAATGCAAACCACTGCCTGGACAGGTGTAGCGTTTCCTTTGCATCCTCCTTGCCTCCCTCCTTTATCCTCTTAAATTTGGAGGGGCTAAAAATTCAACATCATTTAAAGCATTTAATGGGTGTTCGCCACACTGATGAGAGAAAGACTACAGATGACCAACTCTGGTGATCATAAAGAATTTCTTCTTATTGTTTGCAATAAAACTATTACAATAAAAGATAAACTATTAAATAAAATACTGCAAAGGTTTTTCAAGCAGTCACGGAATGAAGAACACTGCAGGGAAGGCTCACACATGATCTTACTGAACAGGAACTTTTTTTGAGGTTTCTACCATGTTTTGCACTTGCATGCAACATGAGGTTTAGCTTGTGCTGGTAACCGCAGTACGAAGTCTTAAGGACATGTTAGCGTATACTGCAGTCTCTCACCACCTTCGCTCTCCTTTGCCTATGCTACTTAGATTAAGTTAGCAGAGATGCACTACCATGTCCTAAAATTTACCTTTCTAGGTACAGGTTTTTTGCATGTTGCAATACTGGACCAACAGCTAGACTACTGTTTTTGATAAAAGGACATTTTCTGTATGATAACAGAACATTATTTATCGATCAAATATATTTCAATTTATACCATCCCTCCATGATCTTTTTCTGGAGAGACTGAAGGTGTAACACATACAAAATGTGCAGTAACGGATTCCTGTATAGCATAGCAATAGCCTTTCAGTAACACAGGAAAAGCCAGTTTATTGAAAAAGAAAAGCTCTTTAATTTAGAGAGAATTTGAAAAGATGACAAGAGTAAACTTAAAAGAATTCAGATGATAAACGTGTGTGCAGACATAGGTGGTGTACACAATGTTATAACATTGATGCATACGAGTATTTCATAGAGATAAGACTAGTAAGTGAAACGGGGAGTTGCAAATGTTGAGCCTCAGCTAATGTGATCGTAGATTTGTCTACCGCACTGGCATTTATTAGTAGGTAAAGCAGCTGGTACTACCCACTGACAGTCTCTGTAGTTCTCGGTAGTGAATGAACAGCTCTTCTCCTACGCTTCCTACTGCCACTTTTTGGGAAATGTTTCCATGTCAAAAGATTGTACATAGAAAAGTACCAATAGTATGATCACTTTATCTTCTTCTCGTCCCTTTCCTGAGCAGCTCTGCAGGGTAATCGTTGACTTTTCATTTAACCTCAGTAGTAAGTGTTGTGGCTTATGCATCTGTTCTTATGTCAGGCTCTTCTTACCTGACTTCATTAAATAGATGAGATCTTGCTATGGCTATAATCACAAATTCATGGTTAGAGATACAGTTTAGGGTATTAGGCAGATTGTAATTAATGAAGAGAATCATAGAAAAACTTCAGTGGAAGGGATCTCCTGAGGTCAGCTAGTCTGTACCCTCTTTCAAAGCCCTCAAAGCAGGGCTGACTGAAGTTAGAACCTGGTGGTGCAGATCACACCCAGTCAAGTTTTGAAGGAAGAGTTATGAGGAAACTGTTAGTAGAAACTGCCTGCCATTGGATTTGTTTGTTTCTATGTCAACAACAAAAGTATCTAAAATTAGCTGATGGCAGAATACTGGATTAAATAGCTGAGACCATTCCTCCAGTTTGAATCCTATGAAGAAGAAAATGATTTTGTAGTATCAGTGCTGGGATGTATTGAACATTGTTTTGTATGATATTCTTTCCTTTTCACACTTATATCAATGAGAAGGTTTTTTTCTGATCTCAAAGGACAAGCTAGAGATGGGACAGGGAAGAACAACTGAGTTCTGAAAATGTGGGGAAAGGTACAAAAAGAGTAATCATAGCTGGCCAGAAATGGCATAAACTAAGCTGTCAGCTAAAGCAGTACGGAATGTATAGATACAGGGAAAATATCCAGGTTTAACAAGAGCAAAAAATGAGTGAAGACTGCTTGAGGGTGAGAACATCACCACTGAGATTAATGGTGAGCAGTGGCAGCTGCCACATCAATACCGTATTAAGTTTGGAAATGTTTTAAGCATAAAAATTCAATAAAGGAAGACATTCCATGTGGTAAATTTGAGTTCATGCCATCTTCAATTTTGTAAGACCCACTGGACAACAATTATATCTAGTAAATATTATCAGATGGCCAAAATGTGAGACACAATGTTACATGTACTGAGAAGTCTGTCATGCTGCAATGTCTGTTAAACACAAGCTGAAAGAAGAGTATAAACTGCCAGTAAATATAAAACAAAATGAAAACAAACACTGCAGTGCGTGACTTCCTGTGGGATTTGATATTAATCCCCACTTATGAGGAGCAGTATGTACAACATATTTTCCCCAGGGGACTTGTGAGTTGTCCAGCTAATTCTTTCAAGGCATATGATTTGTATCTGGCAAGAAATCACACAGAATTTTTTCAATCAGCTCCAAATATACAGTATTGATAATAAAGTCTGTGTAACTGGATTTAAAAAAAAAAATCCTTGGAAAACAAGCACATTCCATTATGCAGTGGTCAGTGTTGTAACTTTTAGACAAAGGTGCAATTTTAAACATCTGATTATCTTCTTTTTAAGGTCTCTGTGGATTCAGTTGGTCTCCTTTATGCTTTCAATAATTTCTTATCCTGTTATTACATATATTTTTACTGGATGCAAATCATAGATGAATCGTTCTCATCAGTTCTCTTTGCATCCTAGTGATGGATGCGCTGTCTGTGCTGGTTTTGAAGTCTCTTGGTTTTACCATCGGAACACATCTTTTCCAGATTCAGATTCTTGTGCCTGCTAAGTTCTTACTTCAGTCCCTGTGACAGCATTTGTACCCTCCCCATCCTATGGAAGAGAAAAATAAAAAGCTTAGAAGAAAATAGTTTGCAAGATGTCATGTTAAAGACACTCTGGTATACCACTTACATAATCTTTTTCAAGTCCAGGCACTGTTAGGTCAAGACTAGATACTTTAAAGTATGTTTGCTCCTTTCCTCTTTGAATAGAATGATATTTAATAGCAATTAAAACTAACTTATGTTAGTATGAATACTGGAACTGTTGGATGGATCTTTAAGAGGAGAAACATTTCTGTCCCCTGTGAGCAAAAAGATGTGAAGTCCACTGTTCTAATGGATTGCTGCCACAAAGCAGATCAGACAGGCTTGGTTGAAATTAGCTGGGGTTCAGTGCTTTCAGAAAAGTCTTGTGTTCGTGAGATGGGAGAATGGTCTGCGTTAGCAATTAGGTAATTTCCTAAGCTAAACCTGGATGTACTACTATTAGGCATTGTATGTTTTTAGTTTGTGCAAAAATACCTCATTTACTTTTCACGTTTTGCGACTGGAACACAAAAATGCCAGATGTCACATATTTGTTACTTCTTGTAGTAACATGTATGTGATACGTATGCAGCAAATAATCCAAAGACTAAATCTTGGCATGAGACTACTAGTATGCTAAATATAGAAATTACATTGTTCACTTATTTTAACAGTTCAAATTTGGTATGTTGCTGCTCATTTAAAGACACATCAAGAGGTGGAAAGGATATAGGAATATTTTAAGTTTTCCCAAAGTGATATTTCTTTAAGCAAGGTTTTCTGTGCAGCTGGCAGCTCTTTAGTTCCAGTGAGATGAGAACACTTGCAAGAGAATCTTTCCTTGCTAATGAAACATAGGCTGAGTTTGTCCATTTATTTGAAATAAACAGATTACACATTTACACTTTTTGCTGAACAAGTTTAACACAGTAAGCATAGATAAATGCTGAATGACTTCAGAATGGATGAACACCTTTGAATTCTTGTGAACACAGAGGTATTCGGGACCTTTCATAAATCTCTTGGGACCGTACAGAATTTAACAGTATATTGCAGTTTTTAGGTGCTTAGAGTTACAGCCTGAGCTCAGAAGAACTTAACTGGGTGTTTGGGTGAATTTGGGTGACTTGATCTGCATATCTGTTAGTTTCTATATATATGTGAAGAATAATACTGGTTTTGTGTCTCTGATTTTTTGGGTAGGAGCATGGTTTCTACAGTGCTGGGAAGAGAATATTTTGACTTTCCAGTCTATGATTTTCTCGTATTTGTTTAAGAAGTGGGTTTGTGTTTTGTTCTTTGCATATCTCCTACAAGTGGCAGAATTTCAGACCCTGGAACCAGTGATTTCCCCAGTTAATTTTGGGAAGATGCTACAGAAGTTATAGAGTCCGTAAACTTCACTTTCTAACAGTTCACAAGACTGAACTACTATAATAGCTTTGTTAGCACTGTGTTTGGACTTCAGCTTGATATTTGCTGAGTCAGAAGGAGAAGTACTGTCTGCTTGGTCCTTTCTGCTGCTGCTGCATACAACAGTCAATTCATAGTGATCTCCATTACTTACTGTCCTTATCTTCCAAAAGAAACATGCAAAGATACTGAGATGAATCCTGTCTTCCTATTGTTAAATAGGTCAAATTGTTACTGTGAAGTAAAATCCACTTATGTTATGTATCAGACTTTTATTAACTTGGGTAGAATATCAATTCCGTCTTAGGTCTGTAAAATGTTCCAAGCCTTTAGCAGTTCTGTAAACATTAAAATCTTAGTTGGCTCAGGAAGCCCATAAATTTAGTAAAAATCAGGAAAGTATGTGTGTGCCTACCAGTTGGGTTACTATTGGTTGATGGGTTTGTTCCCTAACTGCTGGAAATATAGTGTCATGAAATGATCTTTGTGTCTGTCCAGGCACTCAGCTTGTGTATTACACTTCATTGTAGAAACATCTCACTTTCTGTAAGTCATCTTTACATGTTTGGTGAAGGTAGAAGGACAAGGTGAGGAAGTAAAAGGAAAGCTATTTGCTGTCAATTCCAAGTAGTAAACTGCTACTTGGGGTCTGGTTCCACAACTGGAAATGTTGTTGCAGGTAATGAGTTAATCAGTGGCATCAGCAATGTTATTTGCTTTTCCAAGTACATACAGTACTTAGCTAAGAAACATTTCTTCTATATTATGCACCGCAGTCTTAGTCCCAAATACTTTTAAAACACTTAATTCCTCTGACGATTTAACAACCTATACAACAGTTTAAATGTCTAGAAAGAGAACCCATTTGTTCTCCACACACCATCTCTCTAATGAAATAGAAACTAGTAGATGGAAATTCTGAGAACATGAGATTCTTGCCAATATGAGGTTGGACTCATGCTGATGGTTAACTTGCTGAACACCAGGAATATAAGAAGAGCCAAGACTATTTCCTCTCTTTTACTGCATAGTAAAACTTCATCAGAAAATTCAAGGAGCACCTTTTGCATACTTAAGCTTTTTTGTGATCAACAGATAATCTTACATGATCCAAAGGACTTTTCATCCTTACAGGTAGAGTTGTCAAACATAAGTTGAAAAAAGAGAATGACCTCCATGGTATCGCTGTCCCATGTATGAAATTTAAGTTACTTAAGCATAAAAATTGTAGTGTCAATTTTTTTTGGCACTTACTGATTTGACTACTAATGGGCAAGCTCAGTCTAATGTCTTACTGTAAGTTTTAAAAGCCTGAATTGTACTTAAAAATGAACTCAATATATGGTTCCCTAAGGTAAGGCTATTGTCATAATCTCTCCTTACTCCATCAGTAGAAATTTGAGCTCACTAAAGTGTTTATTGTGTGTAAGCCACATAATAAATGCTTGTATATGTGGGAGCTACCTAATGGACCCAAATTTAAGAAGCTATATGGGTAATGGATTGTAAAGCAGACAGCTCTGTACCTCTGCCTGGTCCCAGTGTGTACTGAAATTCTTAAGGCTGCAGAAAAGAGTTGTCTGTTGGCACAGCTTTGTCAAAGTAATGCTGACCACTCTAGTGGAATTCTAACAAATTGAAATCATCTGGATGCACTGGCAGAAGCCAAAAAACTGACTTTATACTGCTTTTTCCAACAGAGCAACCAGACCACAACACTGGACCATGTGGGTGGCCTCACCCACTTACATACATGACACTTCTGGAAGTGAAATGGCTATGAAATGACTAACTGATTTAACCTATGTATAAAAGAGCTAGTTTGTCTTGATGACTTAACAGGCTATGATGAGCCATCTTTATGGCTAAGGTTCTCAAATTCAAGACAAGGAAAATTTGACAATTGCCCAGTTACTTTTTTTCATGTGCAGAGCTAAGCATTGGAGGACTTCACTTACGCAGCCTGTATGCAAGTGCTTTGTATAGAGATGCTGTTATGTATACTTCTTAATGACTAGCTAGTGTAGTTAAACTGTGTTTTCCAGAAAAGCCATTTTTATTTGTGTTCTAGGTACAAGTTATTTGAAGAATTAGGGTAACTAATTAGATAGGCTGAGTAAATTTCACTTTGCAGCTTTTCAAGCTAAGTAACCCTGTCACAAAGAGAGGAATAAAGCCATATATCGTATTTTTAATTAGTATAAATACAGGCCCTTGAAATTTATGTTAAGATCACTGGAAACAGAATGTGTCCCATTGCCTTAGATTAATGCTTAAAATCTAACGAAGAAATACTTTAAAAAAATACATGAGAGTCAAGTGCGCACGATTCAGTAGTTGACTGAGAGGTATGCAAATTGGTCTCAGAATTCATTAGGGAGTTGACCTTGCCTGTTCCCTGAGCTGATGATCTGGATAAAATAGAAATGAGATCTTGTCAAACAAAAGCCTGTGGTGTCTTAAACACCTCTAATGAGAAAGAATTAAATCCTTCACTGAATTCAGTAACAAAACTCTCATCGACTTAACAGGGAATTGAGGGAGGCGAACAGTGACAAGGTTTTGCTGTACTTAGTATATACTTTGAAGAATGTATGATGAGTAAGAGTATCAGTTCATACTGAATGCTTTTAAAGGGCAATTGTTCAAGCAGAAAAAAAAATTTGTGGGTTCTAAAAGCAGTGGATAAAATTAAAAAGATATTCCTTCTTCCTAAGAAATCCTAACTAACCTTCTATTTATATTATAATAACATGGAATGACTCCAGTGAGGTAAGCCAACATGAAACCCACTGAGCATTCAGTAGTACATCATGGAATCCTGTTTCTTGTTCCTCGACCCATCGTAATATAAATCAACAAATCTATGTGCTGTCATTTATGATCAAATGTTCATCTGATGACCATGGATTTTATAGATGTATGCATTAACGATTTGTTAGAGCTTCTTTCTGATATTTTTTCTGGCCTTTAAGAACTGATGTTTTCATGCATTTGTCCTGCAGCTTGCAACACCATGCTTCTTCTGTTGGTATTTGCGTGCAAAATGTGCAGCAAGAAATTGATGGATGCCACGTGCGCCCAGTAACGGCAAGAAAAGGAGAGGAAAAAGTAGGATAAAATAAACTTCTCCACCCTAATAGGAGACTTAAATCATAACTGCCTCAGGAGAGAATTGTTTCCTCCTTCAGTAGCAGTCTAAACTCTTGATCATAGTGCAGCCAAGACATATCCCCAGAAACACAGTGACTGAGCATTGAACAGTGCTACATCTCTTTTATGAAAAACATTCTGTGAAAAGCTTGCATAAACAAGAAGCACACATGTTCAACTAAACTATTTTTTGGCGCTCTCACAGTATTTGTTGACTCACTTGGATTTTTGCATGTGTGTAACTCTTTAACTTCCACAGTTTTTGCACTGTAGGCAGGTTTTGATTTTTCTTTCTCAGTCACCTATGGTTCATGAATTTCCAGAATGAGCCTATACAGAAGTTCTTGTTTCAATGGTTGCCATTAAAATGTTAAGACGTGATAGCTGTTCTTGCAACATTTTGATAACTTTGTTAAAAGCTAAATTTTAACAATAGTTACTCTACATTAATATGGGTGTTAAGTCTTATTAGTATGAGCAATTATAAAATTATTTGTTATATCATCAGGGCAGAGCTTATGACTAGAGTTAACATTGCAGTCCTTTATCCACTTAAAGCAGGAATTAGATTTCCTTGTTTTCTATTGAAAAAAAATTAGTACAGTTGTGAATGTTTTAAGTGTTTTTAATGAAAACATCATTTCTATATATGGTCAAATCAAGCATCTCTCTTATTAACTACATGAGCTTTTTTCCTTTTTTTAAAGAACCCAAACACACCCCCTCCCAAAACCTGTGTTTGCCAGATGTCAACAACAGCAGCAGACAAGAATTCAGGAAACCTAGAGCCTGTTCCCAGAAGTGCCAGTCATCTGATATACTACTTGGTCTAGTTCCTTCTCTCACTTTTGTTTTCCTTGCTATCTTTTTCTTTCTTTGCCTTGCCAGTGAAATTTCTTCAGAGTGGAATTTCTTTCCATGAGGTATTCAGACAGTATATATTGCAGCTGGGTCCCAACCTTCACTTGGGCCTCTAAGCTCTACTGCTTCAAGTCTTTGTTTCTCAAATGACTTTGCACATGTATTTTCAGGAAGAGGAAAAATAGCAGAAGGGAGACTGTTGTCCGTCTGTCATTGCTGCTTTAGAAGTCCTTCTGTGAGCTGTTAGAAAGCAAACATAGACTGTATTTCAAGGAATTCTGAGTAAAGTAAGGAGCAGGTCAATAATGACTTCCAGGATTAGATACCTATTGAAAAGGCATTTGGTGGGGGTGATGGTCTTCCAGTTGCTGAAGTCTGTTTTTAAGTACTAATTTGTTTTTATAATTTCCCTATGACAAGCAGTTGCTTCGCAGCAGGTGCTGCTGCGATGCTCACACAGGAGTAGCCCATCACTTTAGTTCTGATCAGTAGTAAATGACTGCTTTATTTTTTTTCTGCAGATCAACCAGTTTTAAATATTTAGTATCTAAGGTGTATAGATATATCCCATAGAATTTATTATGTATTTTAATATTTAGACTACCTGCCTTGTGTTCCAGGTGTGGCAGTTCACGGTATTCAGTAGATTTAGTAGAGGAGTGCAAGGATAAAAGGATGTTTTCTTCGTTTACAGCACTGGATTGTTGTCTTTTACCATAGCATTTTTATCAAATCTCAATCAAGCTATGCTTTTAAGGAGTCATTATTTGTCTGTGGTCTTTTCTGGGGGTCTAACTTGAGACACAGTGCTTTCATCTGCTGAAGTATGCGTAGTTGCAAATGATTGAGTGATATATAGTGATAAATAGTCTAAATCAGATACGTCGAATCTCATAGTTAGAACTGAAGTAGGGTAGATACCTTTAATCTCTGTGCTATATTTTTCCATCTTTAAGAGCTGATAATATTCCTTATACTCATGGAGATGTATTACTGTGAAACCCTGGAATACCGTAATGATAAGTATCACCAAAAGTCCATAGAGGAATTAATGTTTTCTTTTTCAAAACAGGGCTTGGACAATACTCCATATAGTCAGAGGCAGTACATTGAACAATAAGGAGAAAAGAAAATTCTGCTGCACCAATAATTGTTTATATTCTTTGATGTAGAATCTTGTAGAAAATTGACGAGTGAAGTTTTAAGTAAGGAGACTGAATTAAGTTTATGCAGGCAACGTTCATTATGTTATTTATAGCTTTGAGGTCTTGAATTTTCACCCCTAGTAATACTCTTCTGACACAGTTACTTAGAATACAATACACAAACAAAATTAAATTCTCTACTTCTGGTTATTATATTCAGAAAGTAGTTAAACGTATCTGTTCATGAAGGAAAAGACCAAGTATATTTGAGATAATCTAGATTATTTGTTTTTAAAGATTGCTATTTCTGCTGCTATTTATATGTTCAATTTGCCAGGAGGATATATATAAGTAGAAAAGAATGTCAATGCCTGAAGTGGCAATTTCAAGTAACGATAGCTTTTTCAACTCTACTGTACATCTGAATGTCTGTCCAAGTCTCTATGGATTCAGTGATGCCTTAGGCAATCTTGTGTCTCAAATGCACCGATCTGCCACATATGCAGACAAAATGTTTGCGTACCTGCTCTAAATATCTCTCAGGCTGCAAGTTCATGAGACAGTGCTATACACTGTTGTGAGACTCAGCATGCTGGGTGCCAGAAGAGCTTAGAGCTAAACAACCTGCACCTCATAGGCAGCAAATACAGTGGAAGGTGTGGCCTGACAGAGGTGGCTGGGTAGGGATTAGTGGCCCTACAGATGACGTGATGGACTTTCTATCGGTCCTCCCTGTTTCCAGGGCAAATAGTGGTCCTAGATTCATTCCAGCAGTGGCCAGGAGAGAAAAGGTCCATTCTACTGACTTGTCAGTCCTAAATTTGTCCAAAGAGGATGTTTCCATGACATCAAGGTAAATCAGATGATGAATATGAAAATACTGTACAAGATGAAATTGATATAAATTAGTTTTGAATACATTTAGACAAAGTTCTGAAAGAGCTTTCAGCGAGGAGGAAGCAAAGCTGTTTTGAAATTATGGAAGAGATTTTGTGAGAGATAGCAACTTTTCATCAAAAGTATTTTGCTCTCGTCACATTTTAAAAATATAATTTATATTCTTCTTTGGTTTGTTTTGCATTGTTTTATATAAGTAGCTCATTGATATTCTTTTCTGTATATAAATGTGTGGGAAATACGAAGCATGTGAATCATGTAATGGCTGTCACTATAGTCCAGAGTGACTAGTTATTTGTGTACATGTACATTTTGGCAACCTGCATAAAGAAATCAGAAACAAGTATTTGACAAATATTATATACAAGCTAATAGCTTGTTAGTTCCTGTTTTTCTGACCAGATTAAAGAAGTTTTATAGGTAGGAATAAATACCTGAAACTGAATTTAAAATAATTCTTCACTTGAAGTGAATTCTTCAACTTGAAAATGGAGACAGCACAATTTTGTTGTGTCACTTGAAAAAGCTTTTCCTTTGCTCACACACACCAAAGCAAACATTTTCCATAGTGCTTTAAAAGAACACTACAAACAGCTGCTCTAGCACTGATCCACAAGCTGGCAGCTTCATATCAGTTAATTGTAACTAATGTCAGTAGAGCTATTTCCAACTGATTTGCACTGACAGAAGAACAGAGTCTGCTCTCTACTGCAATGTAGGTAACATTCAATACCTATGAAAAAGGTACTGCTCTGCTCCAACTAAAAAACTGATATTAGACTTAGATGTCAAAATTACAGTCCTGTTCCTGCAAGCTCTTCTCTTTCCTGTCTCTCATCTCCTCGCTCCATGCAGCAGCTCTCCAGAATAAGGACTGAGACCAAAGTGTCCGTGTGTGTTCCGGACGTGTCCAACATAGCTACTGCTTTCAAGAGTAGGTCAATGCCTCTTTAGATTCTTTTGACAGAATGCCCTAGGGGTGCAACTTTTTATTAGCTACAGGCGGTTTTCTTAAGCACTTTGATTAAAATATGACTAAAGAGGTATTCCACCAATTTTGCTTTTGTTTCTGTTTAACCATTAAAAAAAAGGAAGGGGGGGGAATGTTTTGCTGAATTGCATGACCTCATGGACTATATTTCATGTTCCTCATTGAAATGTGGTTAAAATAATCTTGTATTTAACCAGTTCCAAACCTTCAAACAGCAACATATTTGTTTTTTTTTTTTAATGTCAAGTTAAAAGACAGACTATTTTTTTTTCTTTGGCTGTATGTGTCAAATACTCACATATACAAACCATTCATCATTAATTAATATGAGTACTGTAATTCATATAAAACAATTATAGCATTCAGAGTGTTCGGAGGAGCTAGTATTGCTGCCTTAGCCCTTTTAAAAAATACACTTCCCAAATGACAAAATGTGATCTATTAATATGTATGTATTACTACTTTTTTGTAACTCTAAGACTGCTGATGTCTGTGAATATGGAAACATTTATAGGTTATAGACGGTCCCTTAGTTGACTTGCAGTACTAAGTGCAATATTTTCTAAAACCTAAAAAGCAATATTAATTACCCTCTGTCTATAGCAGAAAGTATAATATATTTTCTTCTGGAGATTTCACACTTCCTGTGATCCTGCAATAGCAACACTTGAACTTGTTAGGTTATTTAGAATAATTGGCAACACAGGGATAAAAATTTCAGGTTGACTGCTAATTATTAAAAATAATTCATCTTGCATCACTCTAGCCTTTAAGCAGCTTTCTTACTTTTCTAGAATCCAGCAGTTCTGAGATAATACATTCCCACCATAAGTTTACCCCCTTGTTGCGTTGCCGTTGAAGGGTAGAATCTTTATGCGCAAAGGCTTGTGAAAGGAAAAATTGAGCTAATTCAATAATGTATACATTCCTTTCAAACTAAAATGAGGTATTTTTAATTTATTTTCTATTCTATACTTTATTCAGCCTTATTCAAAAGTATCTTGTGTCCTAGCTGTTTAATGGGGTTGCTATAAGGTTTGTTACGCAGGTCTGGAACTGCAGGGAAATGATTGGCTCCTTTTAAACGTATTAAGTGTAGTCAGTTTGCTTTTTATAAATGAAATAAAAGAACTACTTAAAAAATTTTCAATTCTTCTCCACGATCAGTCTATTGTCACATGCATTTGGCATTCATTATATGTTAGCCCCAGGCGCCTCCAGTCTTGTACTCAGGCCAGCAGTAATTTGGTTTATAGAGATCATATGGCAGGGAAACAGACCTTGAAAGACAGAACTCTAAGAAGCATATTTGATGAATTTCCTATGATTTGAGTCTGGGTTTATTCTTTCCTGTTGTGGAGCAGACACCCTACAGCACACGCGCTGAGGCCCGATGCGCCTGAGCAAGGGGCCAATTAAATGACAATATGCGCACTGTTTTTTCGCACATCTCGGGTTGCGTTTCCTATCAGAGAAAGGGAAGGGATGATGGGAGGGGGAGGAGAGGAAGAAAAAGGGGGGCCTTGTAAAGGATCCAAATATGGGCAGGAAACCACACAGAGTGAAGGTTGCCTTTGTCATTAACAATTAATGTAACCACGAACGCTGAAAAAAAAATATGCTGCGGCTGCTAGTGGCAGTGGTGTAGCCAGCGCAGCATGTTTCCTGTCTGCCCTTCTTCCCAGCAAGGCTGACATCCTGGTGTAGCCAGCTCCCAGGCCTCTGCTGCTCTGGCAGATGAACCAGAAACTGTTTAACACTCATACCCAGATGGGTTCCAGTCCTTGTTTGAATGTGCCTAACAGGTTGTAGAAGTGGCAGAAATGGATCTTGGAAATTTCCATAGTCAAATGTGTGTTTTGCAATTAGCTCTTACGCTCTTGATCTGCATACTAGAGTCCCTTGTGCCTCTATACACTACATTGTGAACTAACGCTCTTGGAAGACACGGGAGATGTTTTCATGTAAGTCACTGGATGCCTAAGTGGGACAAAGCTAGTGACACTGGATTTTGATACCCTTTCTTATATTCAGCAACACTTTGGTCACTGGCGTCGATGGGATGCCTTAAGTAGTAAGCTGCTTGCCACTATAAGTGAAGAGATGCAAATACAGACCTAAAGAGGCAGTTACACTTCCTACTCGGGGGTCCATGGGCGCAGTGTGCCTTTATGCCCAAGTAGCAGCACAGATGGAAAATTTCACTCTGGGTTTTATTTCATTTTAAGGTCCTAATTTCTTTGATGATGTCCAGAGACTGTCCAGGTTGCTTTGGGGTTGGTTTTTTTTTTGATTGATTTTAATTCCTTTTCCCCTCCTCACTTCTCCTTTCCTCTCTCTTTCCCCAACCCCTCCTTTTTGTAGTAGTTTATAAACGCCACTTTTCATTAATGTGACCAAAATGTCATCAAGTAGTTTAATGCTCTTTAATGTCCTTGTATCGTTTACGTTTTTTGAACAGTGTGGAAATGAATCCCATCTGTGGGTTTGCTAACATCAAAAAAGTTTGACAGGCTATTTAGACGTGCTACTTCACATTGCATTAGCGTGTACAATGTCAGAGAGGCAGGAGCCAGAGTGAGGCCATACCGCGCCACCTCACTCCTGACCCCTCCTATAACTGCTCTGAAAGTGACAGATCACTTACCTCAGAAAATCAAAGTCAATTGTGGAGTATCTTGGCCTGGACAGAAGCCCAGAGGCCCCAGGAAAAGTGTGAAGCCTAAATAAAAAAAAGGCAAAATCATTCAATAAAAAAGGAAAACCAAATCAAACCCATCTTCTCTTCCTTGCTAGTGCCAAGAGATTCTTATAATATGAGTTGGGAAAGTGGACATACTCTAATGTTGTCTCATGGTTCATTTTAATTTGTAACAGGATTTTTTGTTTTTCTAATGGATGGTTAAATGCTTCCAAAGTCATCTGGTTACATTTTTCAGGTTTATTTTTTGTTTATTTTTGCATATTGGCCAACCAAAAAATGTTGTTTCTAAAATAGGTGATGCCATGCCATCTGATTAATGCCTGTCCCTGCCCTTGGAAGGGCTTATCATGCTCTTTTTTCAACACTCAGACTTTTTGAGGTAATTTTTAAAGCTTGTATGTACCCTCTCTGCAATACTCTATGCCAGTTAATATATAGCAGGAGAGTATAATTTCCTATTTTTTCAACCCGTATTTGTATCAATGCCTCATAAACAAGGCTTATGGATTTAACTTACTCTTTAGTATGTAATGGGTGTATTTTAAATTTATCTGGCTTTGTGCCATGAGAGTGATGTGCCCCCCTTTTAAGGCATTTACTGTAAAAAGAGATGTGGCTTTTTATTTCAGGAAAACAAAAGCTTCTGTTCTTCCTGAGACACAGGGAACAGCAGAGAGTGCATTTTAACTGTTAATTATTATGGATAAATGGATAATAATTTCCACCTCTGAGTGCACTAGGATTTACTTGCTGTTTTTTTAAACCCTCCCCCACAGTACATTTGCATACACAAATATAATTTAATTTTAAGTAGGAATGTAAATAAATAACCTTGTATAGTGGCATCAAGTTTTCAAAGCCAAGGTAATCTTTCATAAGCATGAAATAAAAATGCCTTTAAGGCAATTACTGTAAGTGCACAAGTCCTTTAGTCTTTAAGAATCAGGTTTGTGGGAGGTAACATACAATTCTGTCGTTAGTTGTGTCACACTGAAAGAGTAAAATAGAAAGTATGGCAACACTAAATAATGCACCTTACTTTACTCTTAAGTTGTTAGGATTGTGTTAATTTCACTAAAGGCAGGATAAAATTGGCACCATTTCATGACCTGATCTAAGCCCTATTTACACAGAGTCAGGATCCAAATGTAAAGGAGGAGACAATCAAGGTTACATGTAAATTCATTTAGCAAACGCATGCATTTGGGATGCAATTCTAATTGTTTGATCTTGTGGTTTTTGTGCTAAATGTGGATAAGCAGGATGGACTCTTATATTTTTCAAATTAATTTCAGGCAAAAGCAGCACATGGATTTTCCTTAAACATTTCATAGGAAACAAGGAAAGAAACCCTAAAGTTTATTTTAGAAGCATTTTCCAAATAGCAAAATCTGATCTCTTCACTCATGAGGACTTGTGATCTCTTGCTGTTTTGAAATCTGAAACATAGCTTCAAGTCTGTTCAATCCAGGAACAATAAACCATGCAGTCACGAAGTTGTAGTTCGATAAGAAAGCTGTAAGGCCTCACTGAAAATGGAGTAAGCAAATTATGGGTGTGCTATTAGAGTGAGAATCTATGTTCTTTACACACACACATGCACACGCACAAACCTCATGTATAGAGAGCAGATCGATTCCTCTGAAAAACTAACTCAACCATGAAGAAACCTCAAAAATTACCATTGGGCCAAAAAATTAAGCAAA
Source organism: Phaethon lepturus (assembly GCF_000687285.1). NCBI lineage: Eukaryota > Metazoa > Chordata > Aves > Phaethontiformes > Phaethontidae > Phaethon > Phaethon lepturus. The sequence continues at coordinate 87,314 of NW_010521324.1, read as the reverse complement.
GCTTCAGTATAAGAGCTTAATCCTGGAGAAGTTGTTCATAATCACAGTTAGAATCAATGAAGTGCTCATGTCTTTCCAAATGTGCTTCAGGGATTTTGGAATAATTTAGTCGGGTACTTGCAGCGATGCAGGGCAGTGAAGGCCTGAAACAGCATGCTGCCCGCTTCAAGCAAGCTATGTCTGATACCATACCGGGCCTCACTAACCGTTGCCTTGCTTTCTGTTGTTAATTACACCACAGCTAGTGGATATGAAATGATACCCTCTTGAATACCAGGGGGGTGCAGCCATTAATACTCATTAAAAGTAAGATCAGAAGGGACCTTAAATATGTCCTTTGCTATGGGCTAGATGACAGATCCAGCTTCAAGGTTGGATTGATTATACCTAAACTGCTTGTTTTAAAAGCCAACAGGCTTGGGGATTCTGCAGTGCTCCTAGTTATTATTCAGGTACTAGCCTAGCATTGCTACTGGAAGACTGTATTCCCTAATGCCCAGGCTACATCTCCCTTGGTGCAATTGAAACCTGTCATTTCTGTCCTATCCAGAGTGGACAAGGAGAACAATTATTCCTCTCTGCTTTGGAGCTATCTTTTGTGTATTTGAATATCGCCTTCATACTTCCCCTCAGTCATCTTTTGCCTAGACCAAATAACCCTAGTTCTTTCAGTCTGTCTTCAGAGAATGTGTTTTCCAGATCATTCTTCTTGATCTCCGGTGGGCTAAATGGAGGCTGCTTTCTATTCAAATGTGATGACCCAGCCCAGACCCTGTATTCCAGTTGTGGCCATCCTGCAAGGGGAAGTGTAAAAATTCTCTTGTGTGTCTTTCTAATGATACTTCTGTTTGTGCTTATCCCAGTGTACTCGGGGTGGGGGGGTGGTGTGGGTTTTTTTTTGTCTCACCCCAGCTGTGGTACTGCTGACTAATGTTCTGATTGTGACCCATGGCACCCACTCCTTTGAATAATTTTGGGCAAAATTGCTACCTCTTGGCTTTTTCCAGCTGGAGTTTAGAACATTGGGAATTCCCAACTGATACACTTGTTTTAGATTATTTGATATCTGGTTCATTCTGATTCATCTAGTTCTGATGCCTGCAGCCTCTCCTCCTAGTTAGGTAGCAGCTGCAAACTGAGTGTGTGCTAATTCATCATTAAGGTCTTCATCTTTGCATTGTGTATAAAACTCCCTAGATTTTACTTCTCTCTGTGATTTCTTAGCACCCTCAAACAGATTTTTTTGGAGCACAGCATTCTCTCAGTTTGTATTATGTTTAGGTGTTAAGTAAGCAGAGGTGACATGTAAGTTCTTAGATTATATTGACAGTGAAAAAGAGAGCCGAGAAGACTGCAGGTGTAAGTTTAAAATGAAATGGGCATACACTGGTCATAGACGGCTGTGCAGATAAAGGTAAGCAATTTACAAAGAAGATGTTATGTAACAAACCCAGGGGACAAGGTTTTTGACTGCATTTCTCTTTGGATATATAAAACTGAATCGTGATTGCCAACAGTTGCTAGCTATCTAGTCTTACATACCCATGGGGGAAAAAAAAAAAAAAGAGAAAAAGCTTCTACCAAAATTGGAAAGACTTGCTTTTACCGTTATGCAAAATTTTGATGGAAATGAAGAAAAATATTAATGTTTGTAGCATTCTTAAACAGATAACTTGACTTTCTGTGATGAATGAGCTTGCTGAGGTTGAATGTTGTAAAGAAAAAAAAAGAAATTTACAAATGAAAATGTTATTCTCATTTAAAAGTTACTATCAAAAGTACTTAATAGGATGGGTATTGATTGAAAAGCATTCATTTTTGACAAGAATATTTATTTAATCAAAAGCTTCTCATTAGATGCCATAGAATGCTTGATTTTAAGCCCAGCTCTATCCTATCAAAAATGAAAACATGAAGACATTTCTTCTTCCCCCTAGGCTACTGACAGTAGATTGGTTTGTGGCACATACTAGAGCTGCTTCAGAATAGTTTGTACAGGCAAATTCATCTGTACTGGATTAAGGGGCTGTTATGGGAGAAACATCTTGAAGTTCAGCAGCACTTTGCCTGCATCTCTGATATATGGCAAATTTTGAGACTTCTGTGGCAGATGAAGGGGACAAGAAAATAATTTTAAAACTAGTTTTAATACTATCTCCTAGCAATATTGGAGATAGTGCGGGGAAGTGGCAAGACAATGGCATGGCATTCTCTCCATAGTCTTTGTTTCTGAGAACACAGGCTACTCCTTTTTGTATCAACTGTTGGGTTTTTAGATGGTTCCTACTACTGCAGGGTACAGTTTTTATACCTATACTGAATATTTTAAGTGAATATTTTCATTGAACGTACAGTGAAATACTCTCATCTTTTTTGATTTGTTTTGAGGAATCTGTCACAGGTATCTTGTTAAAGAAAACCGTTGAGGAAAAATAATTCTATTTCATTGTTTTCACTGGGTAATAGTGTATGTTTTTTGATAGATCTACTGCTGTCATCTCCATTTTTCAGATGCTTGTCTGTTACTGTTTTCTGTTTTCTTGGTTTTTTTGTGTGTCACAACACCTAAGCTTACGACTTACTTTATTTTCATACAGTTAGCAAAATATTGTGTTAGGTGTGAATGCCTAGTAAAGTATATAACAATGAAGTTATATAAATGAGCTGTAACCCTAGAATAATCAGGATTTATTATGTGAATAAAGAGGTCAGCAACTGCCAGTTTGACCTTAATTCTTTGACCAATATTGCTTGCTGAAAAGCCTTGGTTATAAAGCTAGTTAGGAGGCTAATGTGGCTGTAGTTATAACAAGGACAAGACAGGGAGGGCTTGGAGGGTACGCAAAGTAAATGCGAGTATGCAGCTCTGTCAGCTGCTGTTCCTGCCGCTTCAGCATAAGAAAAAAAAAATCAAAGAATAAAACCTGCAGCTACTTTCCAATGTTGTATATAATGTTACGATGTTACTCCTATTTTGCTAGTTTTTTAAAAAATCAGTTAAACTGTCATGTATCCCTATTAAGATGTTTGCTTGACAGAGGTAATATTGGGTCAGGCTTGGATGCTACTTGCAGTATGCTTCAAATTTCTGGAAAATAAAATACAGATTAAACAATTGGTGAAGCAGGAGACAGCTGGGGTTATAAAAGCAGTGGTAAAGGACAGGAAAAGAGGAACAGCTCAAGTATCAAAAAAACTTATGTGACTGGGTGCAGTGAAAAATGTCTCCTATCCCAGTGAACCTGCCTGGACCTCTGTTTTGCATCATATCAAGTACAGCTTTTGCACTTCAGTGGGCTTAAAACAGTCCCACTGTATTTGTGGGGAGATTTAATAGAATAACTTAGCTTAAAATACTTGATCATTCATGCTTAATGAGTGATGACTTTCTTTTCACTCCAGTAATATTCTGAGGACTCGGTACATTATAACAATCTAAAAGAAGCAATCTTCAAAGGAAGAATCCCTCTTCCTTACTAGGACACCAAAGCTGGTAGAAAATCCAGATTTTAAAAATTATTTGTATTCTGTATATTTGGGAGAGCAGATAATCTTTTCTTTTTGTGATGACATAAGAAACGTATTAACATATCACGTTGTTGTAACAGTAAAGCATCTTTATATTATTTTATACTTTAAAATGTTTATCCTGTTTGATTTAAATTAATCTGTTATGTGACCCTATCATGACATCTACTTGATAGAGATGAGACGGGACATGTATGAATGGTGCTTGAAGCCCATTTAAAAAAAAATTTTTTTTGCAAGTAAAAAGAAACTCATACCTAAGCAAGGTTATGTACAATATTAAGTCCAGTGCCTCCCCTCTACCCTTCAGCCCCATATGGTAGTATGGCAGTATGTATTTAGTCCAGAAGGGTTCATACAGCATTGATGCTGCACTCCTTTCATGGCCACAAAAATGCTTCTTAGTGCTCTACCAAATATTTGAGACTTACAGTAAAAGGTCAAAAGATTTTTAATACATACATGTGTGTGCACATGCACCATGAAAAGAAAGTAGACCATAACTAGCTTTATAAATATCTCTGGTGTATGCATTCTTTACAGTTGTAGAAGACTGCTTAGGCAAAATTCCACAATGTTCACAGAAAGAACATGGTACATAGAGAGGCAGAGAAGTATAACATTTTAGCTGTATTTGTTTTATATAAAGGTCTCAGAACACAAAGTTATAACTCCGTAGATTCTTAGGCAACCCTGACCACTGTAGTATCAACGCTCATAGCAATCCCGAATGGACAAAAAGCTGTTGAAACTCAGTATATATTGCTGGAATATTTACTGAAGAGGCAACTTTTAGCCCAGCTGGCAAAATACCTCATTCTGATGAAAACATAAACACCTATGACATTTTAGCAAGATGTAGTACTATTTAGGAAGTTCAACAGTATCTTAAAGGGAGTTAGATTCATATTGAAAGGTACCCTTGAAGTCTTAAAATGCATTCGTTCTTATTTTGAGTTATATGCTCTAATAAAGCTGTCAACATTTTGGCTTCCCTTTTTAGCAAAACTTTAAGAATCCCTGTGAACTGGTTTGAATTCATTTTGGGTTGGAGATTCTCTCTCAATCCCAGCAGGGGTAGTAGGCTATGATTCATAACATACGCCTTAGCTGGAGTCTCCTATTCCTGTTTGGACTCGTCAGTTTACCTGAATAGTTTTCTTTCTTGTAAAATGCCATAAAAAGTCACTTGATTTACTGAATTCTTGACAGGATTCCATGGTTAATACTGGATTTCCTCTTTAAAACACAAATGTAGTTGTAAAATTGACTATAGAAGTTGGTTATTGTGAACAGAAATGTCTAAGGCATGGAGAGAGCATTAGGAAATACACCCCTGAAGCTCACAGCATTTGATCTGAACTGTACTTTGGGTAAGAGATAGTATGCATTTTCCCTCATGTTCTCTGCTTGCGACCCACTGGCTATTCATCTTGAAATCAATGCCAAAAACCCCAATGACTTCAACAAAAACTAGGCTGGCCCATGTTTTATAAAAGAAGCTAACATGCATAGCATAAACTTGGCGAAATCCTCTATACTTTAGTAAGGTAAAATTTCCACTAAGGTCCTTGTTCCTGAAAGCTGATAAATCCAAACAACATTGCAAATCTCTGCACTTTCAATGTCTGAAATGTCTTTTTGTCTTCCCCTTCATTTGTGGCTATTTCAAATGGATAAGGCTGTCTCTGAAACTCAGTGATTTATTTCATTTTAGACCACAGGATTTCTCCTTCTCTTAGACCTGTGACTATACAATATGATAGCCTTTCCTCTTCCTGTACTTTCTTTGTTTAAGAGGAAAGAAGACTATGCATCCTTGTATTCTAGAAATAATTACAGCTGCATTATTGAAAGTGTAATTTTACTAGCCTTGTGCAATCAGAATGTTAACACTTCTCTAAAAATGTGCAGAGATATACATCTGCGCTTGAGTTTAACTGCTTGGAAAACTTTGGAATAAATATGAGGGTTTTTCCCCCCTTCAGGAGCATGATGTGAGTGCTGTTACAGTACAAGTTTTGTTTCAATACAAGACCTGTACTGTAAGCCTTTGGTGGCTGAAAGGTAAATTACATTCATGCAAAACAAAACTGATGAACTACTGAAAGCTGTAGCTGCTGAAGTAAATTCCTGTGTGCTAAATTTATGGGAACTATGTACTGTGTACACCACAGTACATTCACTTGCAGATTCAACTTTCAAACGACTTTCATTACCAAAATAAGTAGCAATATTGTGCGAACAAGGTCCACCAGTGATGAGTAGAAAGGCATAATTTTGTTGTTGGAAGTACTGATGCTCATCAGCATATATTAAACCTCGTGTAGATCAAGGAGCATTGCTTGTGTATTTATTTTCATTTACTTTTCGTTACTGACATAGAGGTATAATAGGGCCTAAAGGCTCAGTTCAAGAGGTACCCTACTGTATTAACAGACTTGATCTTGAAATTTAGGGCTTCCAGCGCCAAGGTTTTCTCCTACAGGCTGGCTTTGCTTTGTCCTTTATGAATACAATCGTTTCCTCAACTGCAGCATCTCCTGTTTATATTCTGTATGTTTCTATGTATTACAACAACCAGCTTACTGAGAGAGACTGAAAAGAAGGAGGCTAAAGAATGGGTAACGTCTTCCTTCTGCAGTGTAGAAAATTTGGTGTTTGGATAACAGAACAGGAATATGGTAATTTGATGTTTTCTCAAGGTTTGTGCTGAACTGGGTAACTGTCTAGTGTAAAAGTGTTTAGTATGATGCTAAAGTGTTGTACTTCTCACAGCAAATAATAGGAAAGACAGCCAGGTCTTCCAGATCACATCCATTTAATACAGTTGTCTTACGTGCCGTTTCTTATTTCATGTTCTAAAAGCAGTGAGTCCTTAAGAGCTTACACACATACTAATGGTTGAGATGTAATTGTTAAAGACCAGATACTTCAGGCATGATGTTCTGCATAATTGATTGAAAAAATATAAACTCCAGGACAGCCAAGACAAGCTTAAATTTGAATCTAACCCCTGTTACACAGAAGGAAGTTCTCCTCACCAACGGGCACCCATTATGTGAACACAATCATTCTTAGTAACAGTGTCAGCCCAGAAAAATAAAAAGGATTTTTATTTTGATTATTTTTAAAGTTTAATGACAAATCCTTTCCCTTCTTCGCATTAAAAAATAAAGGCTGTACTGGAGTCCCATTAAGGGACTGCTTTAGAGCATGGCTCTCTGAGGCACTTACATTGTTTAAATTTTAATTTCTAGTCTGAAATTTTTATTTAAAACAGTACTTATAAACAAAAAAGTTTCTCATAGTCTTTGGCTTCTACTCTTGCAAAATCTTCTAAGCTTTTACCTGTCCCAGTGAATTCTCTGCCAACTCCCAAAGGCATGTTTTCCCTTCTGTTGGCCTCCCCTAGTCAGTGCTGTGGGAAAGCACTCAGTGCCTTCCCATGATATTTTGGCTAGGAATAGAATAGATGAAAAGACATAAGACTACATTCACCTTCAGAGTTATGCCATGGAAGGCAATTCAAATGGCAGTCATTCAGGTAACATCACAGATAAATTCGTTTCACACAACAGACTGTTTTGGGAAATTTCTGACACGGATACAAAGTTGGGAGAAGGGACTATGACCAGTACTTTATTCTGTGAGTCTCCACCTCTCTTCTGTCTGCAAAGTAGGATTTTCTTCATAATTAGAAATTATTTGGAAAGTAATTTTTTGGTGTGTCGTTTATTCATTGAAAATATCTAGCCTGTACAAATTGATGTTTAAGCTGTTTTGAGTAAAGAAATGGGTCAGATGTTACAAATCAGTTTTGGATGCAAAAAATCTCAGCATTAAGTTTTTAATGTGAATAAGATGCTGCTAAATTTGAAGTCTTGTGATTGCAGTATTGCATATAAGCATAAGGGTTCCATGAATGCTCCCATTACTTCTAGTGTTACTTGGATCAAACTCCAAATTCAATGAGTAGGTGAACATTCCTATTCCTTGACTAGCCTGCTAGAATATTCATGAAAATTCCACCAAGCGAACATGGACAAAGCCAAAGTAAAATTAGATACAGTGTGTACACTGGTAAGAAAAAAGTCACTCCTTTTAGAATTCACATCCTGAATGGCTAGGGCAGTGAAAATATATTTATTATTCTCATCTTCATTGTGCAAAGCTCCCTGCAATCAAAGGTAGATCTACACTGCACAAATCAACATTTAAACACAAATTTAATTTTAATTTACTGTTCAAGATTAATTTGCCTATTCAGATACCTTAATGAAATCTATCTCAGATTATAGCACTTTTCGTCTACAGATCTCAAGGCAGTAGGGCAACTGTGGCTAATTCCTGTAGTCGGGTGGAGAGCTTTATTACATATGCAGCATTGTCCAGAGGAATCTGTGCTAGATTTCAGCATCTCTTGATTACTACCCTATCTCTCATTTTGCAATAGAAATACTGTAAGCAGATGGACCACAGACATTTTCATTGCTGTCTGCTTGCACACCTTTTGCCTATTCCTAGTGCCCAGTTGGGTGCTGTGACTGAGAAAAACAGGTCAAATTGTTTTAAAATATTTCAGATGAAACATGAACTTGCATTATTTCCTTCTGTTCTTACACAGGAGATTCTCTAGGCTCAGGGCTTTTAAAATTACTTAAGAAACAAATACTGTAACTTCTTTGCAAGGTCTTGCTCATTTCTTGTGTTCGTTCAACATCTTCCAGAGTTTTGGTATATTTATATGATTTTCCATTCTTGCGGGGAGTCCCCAGAGAATATGAGGTAAATAGGTAGGTTCCTGCCCAACAGATACCCTTCTGGATGACTAATGCTTTCTCTTTTTTTTTTTTTTATAAAAAAAAAAAAAAAAAAGTGCCTGGATTAGAGACCAGGTTAGGTTTGAAGTCTGCAGATTGCTTTGCTGTGTATCTGTTATTCTATTATGTGATACTGCCAAACACAGATACGATAAGAATTCTTAGTGCATTGGTATTGCTCTTCAACTTTAATGGAGTCTATAGAGTACATTTTCTTTTATCTCCTCAGAAACGCCTTATTGTATAATGCTTAGAGACTAGGTTATTTTTCACAGGCACTGTGCTATTCAGAAACAGGGCTGTAAGGAATGCTGTAGTCATACAGTTATATTAACGTCAGCAAGAGTGAAAATTACCAAATTAATTGGTAATTAATTAAATAATTAATTTATTTAATTTATAGTACATTAATAATAAATAAATAAAGTAAAGAATAATTAAAATGGTCAAAACATTCCCAGAGAAACCTGTCTGTCATTTCTCTTTTATGTTTTTAGGACTAACTGTTGGATGGACTAGCACAAACGTGCAACTATCAGTGACTACTTAGCACTTGTAACTGCAGGGAAATACTGCATTGTTGTATCCTTGTATTTGTTTAAGCATCCCTGAGCGGGCCAACCACAGATATGTCCTTGAGTTTTGTATGTGGAAAGTGAGTTAGACCAGTGAAAGACTGAGCTGGAATTGGCTGGGAATGGGATGAGCACATGGGCAACGCATTGCTTTCATCCTGTGCATTGCCATATTATGGCACTGCGTATCTATCTCTTCATAATATTTCATCACTTCCTATCTATAACGTAATACTTCCACATTAATGGAATTAATTTGAAATTAGTCATGTATTCTTTCTGCTCTAAATCAAATATCAAAAAATCAAAAAAGTTTGGAAATAAATTATGTGCCTTCAAGTCCTTGAAGGATTCTTCACACTCTTCTCCTGTCCCAATATAAAGGACAGCATTATCTATAATTCACCAATGACCTCAGTAGTCAGAATCTTTCATCTGTCCCCTGCTGAAACAAATGTGGGGCTTGGGGTTTAAATGGAATACAGGATAAAGTCAGAATTTGTCCTCCTACCTTCTCGTGTCTTAAAAGAACTTTCTCGAAGAAGGAGCCAGTAGAGGAAGTTGTTGAGAGTTCAGAGCCTTGTGCTCTTCTGAGGCACAGGCAGCCTAGACTTCTTTGATGCCTTTCCCATATGTGATAATATTTACCCTCTGCCCAGTATTTGTTCTCTCAAGGATGGATATATCATGAAAACTCTATGGATTTTACTCTGCAAAATCATGATAGCTTTAGCTGTCTTTAAAAAAGTGTGTTTATCTGATGAGGTACAGTTTAACTATTCATTGACTTTTGACAAACTGTAGTCAAAAAGCTATCCATACAGAGGTGAAAGATACTGATAACTAAAGAACTGTGCTAATGCAGAGCCACCAATACAGAAGATCTATTGGAAATGAATAGAAATACAAACAGTGGTAATTTACAATGTTGTTATATCTTGTTGCCATCTTAGGACTATACTGTTGCCTATTTTCAGCACATAAATTTAAAAAATAAATAAATTTGTGATGCTCTACTGTCCACTGACCTGTATCCTGTGCTTCTGCTCACCCTAACTGGCACTTACAGGTTTGGGCCCTTAAAACTGGCACAAAAATGAATTAATGTGATATGTTTTAAGCTTCTGGTCTTATCACATAATTACAAGAATAAATTAATTTTGAATACTTTTCTATCCTTAAAAAAAAAAGCTTACTTTAAGAACCAAAAAGGGGTGATTGTTCCATTCTCGTTATATGCCCAAGATTGCCATGAGAAATAAAATAATTAATATCCGTGCTTATTCTTTATCATTAGTCTGTGTCCTAATAATGGATTAATGAGAATATTCAATGAGAATCAGAACATCCTGGCATTCACTTCTGTGAAAACTCATTCTCGTGTCAAAGACTGTAATGAGGACTGAAAGAAGCATACAATTAATTCACAGCAACCTTAAGGTTGTAGTGAGATAACAGTACATCATTCCAGACTGATGAACAAGATCAGAATAAGAGAAGATGAAGAATGAATACGAGAAAATAGAAGTAAGAGCATTTTAAGTCTGCATTATAAAGCCTTTATTTGACAGTGTATCATTTTTATTGACTACAGTTTTCATTCCATTAGTGGTCTTTTTCACCTAGCAAACTGATTTTCTTCACCTCTCCCAGGTAAGAGGTTGGCAAGAAACAAAGATGAAACCACTTTTTGTGTTCAACAACAAAGGCTAAGAAATAAGGATACTATGGAACAAAATGACCTTTAGAGACATTTCTGTGGTATCTATGGGTTTGAAATAAACATAATCTGGTTTTGCCCCAGTATATGTTTCTTAGGTATTTGCTGCAGTGATTAAACGATATAGTACTGATAGGGGTGCTCATTTTCCAAACTATTCACAGTACAAAGACAGCAGCTCATGTAAATATGGAGTGCTTGGGTGGGCAAAGCTGTGAGGAGGAAGAGACACTAACACAGGAAGACAAGAAGATTGCATAGTGGATTAGTTCAATGTTTTTGTTAGGCCTTTTGTCATGTGTGTTGTGGGTATTATTTCTGATCGGTGTCCTTACAGTTGTGTAAGTGTTGCTGGCTTTGAATGACAGTTACTGATATAAAATAATAGATAGTAGCAAGAAACTAAATGAGCACATCTCCTTGAAAAATGACTAAAATGGGTGCTTTGCTTTTGATTAATAATTAACGTTGCTTAGTTTCTGTAGGCTTAAAAGAATTATTACAGCAGTACGCCTGTTCCATTATACTTTAGGTGGTGTCAGGTTTTCCATTATTAAGCCCTGTATTTTTAGTTTGTTTGGTAACGTGGCTATAAAAATTGATTCCAGCCATGAATTTGCTAGGAAAAGATCTCAGCTTAGCAGAGACTTAAAAAAATTATTTTAATTTTTAAATAGCTCAGCTATTTGATGGTTAGCAGGGGGAATGGAAGCCTGGAATAACTCTTCACAGAGAGAGCACTAGTGATCAGAGCATGGCCTTCTCACAGAATGCTATGCTTTATGCTGTTTATTTCCTGTCACAGAAATGCTGCTAGAAAATACGCAGAGAAAGTTGTAGTGAGAAGCCTGACAAAGAAGGAGACTTCATACTCTTAATGAATACCTGGTTCAATATTAGAATAAAGCAATTCTTACTATAGTTCTTCTTTATGGCTCCTGATATGGGAGTCAGAGCTGAATTAAATTGAGGCAGAAGGTATGAGAGAGAAAAAAATTCTGGGGCGGGAAAAAGCATTCTTAAGTGTTGTAGTGGCAAAATATGGACCATCGCTAAGGAACGTGGCATCCAGTGAGAGGATAAGAGGCAGTGAGCACAAACTGAATTACAAGAAATTTTAATTAAATATAAGAAAAAACGCTCTGACTGTGGGGGTGGTCAGACTCTGGCACAGGTGCCTAGAGAGGTTATGGAGTCTCTACCCTTGGAGAAATTCAAAGCCCAACTGGACATGGTTGTGGGCAACCTGCTATAGCTGACCCTGCGCATAGCAGGAGAGTTGGACTAAAGAAGCTGCAGAGGTGCCTTTCAACTTCAGCTATACTATGCTTCTGTGAATACTACTACTACTAAATGGATATGGAACTAGATTAAGACTTCGGTGTCTTCTTTCTCAACTTTACATTGCTTTCTGCCTGGTGGAACAGCCTCAGTGAGGGTAAAGGTGTAGGTATGCAGATAGTTGCACCTGTAAATCTGGCTGTGAAGACATCCCTCCTGTTAACTGTGCTAATGATGCAAGTAAGATAGAGTGACTTTTCAGTTTTGTATGTCAGGTTGTCTTTGAAAAGCTGGAGAAGAGTTAGGCTTTTTTTTAAACTGGCCTTAACCTTGCTGCTTTTTTTTTTTCTTCACAGGGGTTCTTAGTGGATCTGTTCTTCAAGTGAGAAGGAGGGAAGGAGAGGAGGCAAGCATTTCACAAAGGTATTGGCAAGGCAGTTTGGAGATTTTCTGCACTGTTCTTCCTGTAACAAATCCCAAAGGGATGCAGAGTATCAGAGTTGTAACAAGCAAGTGGGAGAGGACTGAGCTCAGTTTTGAATCCTACTACTAGAATTGTTCATGTGTTGAACATTGCTCTGTCAGTTGCTAAAGTGCAGAAATAGCCCTAAGAACAGGGACTAGCTATGAGTTGAGTAAGAAAGATTCCAGAGGATTGTGGTTTAATACAGTCTTTACTGAAGTAGTGTTCTTCATACCATTAACTGCAGAAGTGCCTATTCGTTCACATCATTCTACGTACCAAGGAGCTGACATCACACAGAGACATCATTTAACATAATAGCAGCTTGCTGAAGAGTACTTTCTTTTCCCAATATTAAACAACTCAACAAGGCCTACTTAGCGGTGTTAGAGAGGCTTACCTCATCACATTTGACAAGTAGCTTGATATTCTGAACCAGTGGCTTTACAAAGATCTCTACCTTGACAGAAGCCTACTCTGGAAATCTTACAAAGAACTCAATCTGACACAAGATCTGCAAGAAATACTACTATGCTAGAGAAATTTAAGAAACCAAACTCTTTGATTAGGACATCAGGAGAGAAAAGGTGTAGTGGTGAATTAGTCATCCTATATTGGTTTATTCTTTGACAGCAGACCCCTTGGGAGTGAGCGGGAAGCAGAGGGACCATGTGAGGGAGACCAGCCTGCATTCAAATGCTCGAGACTTTACTACCTCAGCAAATTAAGAGTAGGGGGTGAACCATGGTGTCATTGCAATAAGTGAAGGAGATACCTCAGGCTACCAAAAATCCCACCTTGGTAACAGTATTTACTGCCAGAGAAGAGTGGATGGAAACAAACAGTCCCTGAGCAATCCTTTGTCACAGGGCTTCCCTCACCTGCTCAGCTGCAAGGGTTCAGAATCTCCTGCAGCCAGCTAGTAGGTCTCAACAGTTATTCAGCTGTTTTATACAGCAGGAGCTCATAAAGGCTCCTGGGAGGTAAGGTTCCTGTTAGAATGTCCTCAGGGCATTCAGAGTTGGTCAGGTCCCCAAATGGTTCCTGAAGATGTATAATGTTAGGGTGTCTAAAACCCTCTTTTACTTCCTCTCTCTGCCTGTCTCTAGTGCAAAACCATGAGCCTTTGAACCCCCACCCTCGTAGGAATAAACCCAAACCACAGCCTGAGATGACCTTTGAACACTGAAAGTTCCTTAGACCACAACAGAACTGGTGAGTATATTCTGACATAACCTCGATCTGATTTCTTCAATTAAATTTTAAAAATAAAACTATTGGTAAAACCTAACCCACCCACCCCTTCCCATTTTTAAATTCTGGAGTAATACACACAGAGACAGTGTTGCAAGTGAGGTTTTGCGTGTGTGTGCATTAAACTGATACATTTAATTAATTAAGACACCTTGGGGCTTGAGCCTCATCTTGAAATCACAGTATAAAAAATTAAATACATGTATAATGTGTGTGAATGTTTGCCACTGAAATCTGTAAAAGGAGCCAGTGAAATATCAGCTGCACTCCTACTTAAGAAATAATTTTTAAAATTACTGTGATGATACAGTGTCTTAGCACTATGACTCTGGCAGAAAAAGGAGCTCCGTGATTTTTTTAACTGTGAAGTATGCAGTACAAGCTTCTTTTCATTGTTTTCCTTGCATGCATACATGGTTTGCTGAAGTGAGAACTGTTTCATTGTGTGCTCGTGCAGCACTTAGCACAAAGAACACAAAAAAGTATTTGGGGCATCTGTGCTCTACTTTAATACATGTACAACTGTAAATAGTAATTAACTTTTCTAAAACAAGATACATTTAATAAGGTAATCGTGGAGAGAATCATAAATTTAACTTAGGATTGTAACTTTTCTTTGTATTGTAACACAGTTCTTTCAGGTACTTTGCCAGCTTGGAGAATTCATATCACATTTAGGAGCCAAGCTCCCTATGCAATGCAAGGACCGGGTTAAGTACCAAAGAGTAAAATTCATAAAAAATTACACTTGCTTGTGTGAATAAGGAAAGGAAGGTGGATGAAATTGGCCAGACCGGTTAATGTAAAATAACAAGGAAGGATCATACCTTTTGTCCTGCCCCTCGAACAGAAGTTCCTAACTCTGCTGCATTTCAACTGCAGGAATATCATTTTCTCAGAAAGGCAATGAGGGAACCCTGTTTACTCATCTGCCGAGACAAGGCTTATTCAATTTTGTAGAAGTAATTATTTATTAACGTGAAGAAGAACTGGAGCCTGGTTATGTTTTCTACAGCCCCAACTAAATGCCCTAAAACAATGGGCAACAAAATCCATATTTCATGTTTTCTTTGGCTCAATTGTTGTATAGTGCGTAGTAAAAATCACATCTTCTCTGAGGTGTAGTTACCTTATTGTATACAGGTCAAAGCTTGGATGGCAAAATTTGGAATCTCACCTACAGTGAGTAGGTTGATGATACAATGCCTTTCAGCTACTTTCTATGCTACTTTCAAGCAGGGAAAACCAAGTGAACCTACATGCAATTTTGGATTGCTGAAACTGTATTTGTCAAGGAAAAGATCTCTACCATACTTTCCTCTCTCCACAGTATTATCACAGATTCCTCCATGGTATGTATATAGTTGCTTTTTGATTAACACTGGAAAGAAGTCATTCATATTAATGGAAATTAAGTTTCAACTTTACTCATATTGAAATCTAATCTTTGTCTGGAAACAGAAACATTTCCTCAGCAGTACTTCACACGTAAGGTGCAGCAGCCTACCTGTGTGGCTTTCCGTACATAACTGAAATGCTTTTGCCTGTTGTGTACTAAGAAAGACTCATCTTAAAGTCTGTTTCCAAAGAAGGAAATATACCTTTGATGTAATCTGCTGAAGGGAAAAGAACTGACGTCAGGACTGAGTTATCCGTATGGATCCTTTTCAACACTGTTCTAGTGCTATCATATGAACCAAAGACAAAGAAGTGCTTGCTTAAAAAAAATCCTCATGCATCACTGCTCTATGAAGAAATACTGATGCCTTTGTGACAGACCCATTTTTTGATATAACAATAAATTATATGAATGGGAGCTGTGAGTCTGAATGCATGTGTTAGTTTTGCATTGTTCTTTAAAAATCCTACCCGTCATATCTGCAAATGACATCCCAGGCATTTGTGACAGAAATATGGATATCTGAAAAGTGGTCTAAGGAAACAGTACGTAATGCAAATTTCTGTTCCTGTGCCCTTCTGGGAACAGACTATTAAAGAAAAATAACAACTCATTTTGTGGAAGGAAAAACATTGGCTAACATCAATGTTATTAAGAATAAAACTCGAATTGTTGTTTTCAGGTTTTATTTCAGTTTATTGTATTTTCCTCAGTTCGTGGCATTCTGGTGATGAAAACCTTGCCTCCTAAAAGAGCACATGGATGAATGGTAACTGAAACTCAATTGTTTTCAAAGTTTTTGGAAGTCTGAGTGTTCACATAGCTGAATAGTTTGGCACAATCTCCAGCATGAACAAACATGAAAATACTAGTTAATACTATCAAAATGTGACATTTTGTTGTTTCTGTTTTTATTTATAGATCCTCCTGTTCTGCAGCTGTTCCTCATTATGCAAGCTGACTAGAAGGTGAAGAATAAACATGAGGAAGAACAGAATAGTAGTGCTATCTTAACCTGCTCATTTGATTTTCCAAGTTCCATATATCAACCCTTGCAGTGAGTACACGTCTTTCTAGTACAAATCCAGTCCAAGAGCAGTTCAAGGTAACACTAGTCGTATTAATAGACCCAAGGAGGCTGATGTTGGTCACAGAAGCCATAAACCATCAGGCTTCTGTTATTCTTGACTGTGGTCTCATTGTATGTAAAACCAACCCAAAACCTTAAATCTAAATATTTCCGAATCTACAAATACAATATTGCTGGAAGTGGTGGAGGCGGGGACGTAATTGGTTTGGCACAGAGGTGCTTGGAGAATAAAAATTTCTAATGAGAAATTATTACATGCCAGCTTCTCTTGTTGTGAAGGTTTTGCATGGAATTTTAAAGGGCAGAACTTTCCACCTATCTTCTCTTGTGCTGTAAAATAAGACACCATAGCTCTAGATGAGAATTAAGTGTTTTGTCCACAACCTTGTCAGCTGGACTGTACAAGTGTAGATTCTTATTAGATGAAAACAAAAATATGAGAATTGTTACCCATAAAGTGGCTTTCTTTGGGCTTTCTTATCACCCTGATAGTGCATCAGCACCCGTTTCTAAGCTAATGCCACCTGGATGAGAACTATCCTGTTCTTCACATGCACCTGCTCAGCACCTGCACTACAGACAGAAATTGTTGGAGACTTTCAAGAAAACTATTAGAAACTCTTGCCTGGGGGAAGTAGGGGAGGGGGCGAGACAGAGGGGATGTCTTGAGTATTTCTTCAGTGCAGTCTGCAAGTCTGTGGTCTTCAAGACAGTACCCGGTTCAGTATTCTAAAAAGCTAGGTGGGGAATAATTTCCTTTTTCTTCATGAAATTAAGGTTCTCTTGGACTAGTGGTTTATGAAATATGAAGGAAAATTTCTGTAACCTTCACAGCTATCACATAAGCTTGGGAAGGGAGTGTTCTCCTAATGAACTGTTTCTAAAATGATACAATTCTGGTTCTTACTTAGCAAATCCTCTTCAAAACCACTATCAATGTCAATCAAAGAGCCCTCAAATCAAACTGAAAGTGATCTTAGTTTGTGGTTCTGAGATGTCCGTTGTAATTCCAGGCACTGGACTGTTTGGTATGTTTTTTCAGACAGGGAGCGTCACGCTGAGTGATGTTTGGGAAGACAATCTAGGAAGCATTTTACTCTGCCGTTTCAGTGTGCATTAGGCAAAATGGATTTCTTACATTAGGCAAAAAATCTTGCTAAGAAGATAGACACCAAAAGTTTGAAATTCCTTTTCTCCCTTTCTGGAAAGACAAATCAAGCCGTGGACTCCAAAACTGTTGTGAAAAAACAACGGACAAAGAGAGAGGAAGTTTTTTTCATTCTGAAAAGAAAATTAGGCATGGCTAATAACATTTCCAGCGGTACCTAGAGAGCCAACTGCGAGTGAGAGTCCATAATTTTGTACACTGTTTGTACATATAGCAAGAGACAGGTCCTGCTCAAATAGACTAGAATAAGCAGAGAATAGCACAAAAGGGGATAATGAAACAATGTCTCGTTAGTCCAAATTTTAGGACTAGAAATCTCTCAACAGATTAAGTGTGTATCAGACCTGGGAACTAAAGGCAACATAATGCCTCAATCACAAGGCAAACTGTTCTGATTTTAAGAGAACGAATTGTATGGGTAACCTACTAGAGCTTCAAATCAGGATCACATTATAATTCCAGCTTTAAATTTCTTATTCAAACTAAACCCCAAATCCAAACCTCTTGAGGGTCTCTCAACACTGTTAATGCACCCGTCAGTACATATTCCAAACAGCATGTGTATTCAACATACAATAGTGATTGTTGTGGTGGGTGGAAAAATATGCAGTGGGTTGCAGTAGCAGGGATTATGTCCTGTATCTTTTTAATATAATACATGGCTCATATTTCAAAAACTGTTTATAATTAGGGTATAAAATATGACTTTTTTATTATCGTATTTGCATCCAGTCTAATGCCTTTGTTCCATAGTTTCATTTGAAACAATTGTATGCAAAAGATTCTGATGTTATGTCAGCTAAAGCTTAGCAACTGTTATTATTGATTGTAGCCTTGATGGAAACTTCTCAGCAGTTTACAATATTTAGTTAGATATTTGAAGAGTCCTAAAGTATTATTATAAAGAAGCAAAGCTAGGTTTGGCAAAGAGCCTTTCTTTTGTCTCTGCAACTTTCTGCAGTAAATTTAGAACAGAAGAGCATTTCTCTGGAGTAAAAATATATGTATTGCTGGCTACAAGTGTATGTTTGCTGCTTCACAATTTTAGAATTAGATGATGGACTTATTTAGTAGACATTGGATAGTAAGAAGTAAAACCCCTAATTTAAAACATTCCACATTACCACTTTCCAAGAAAAACATGGACCGGTGAACAAATCCAGCAGTATTGTAATAAGAAAACAACTAGGTGCATTTTTTCCAAAACCTAAACCCAGAAATCTAAATGTATGAGTTACTGGCTAAAAATGCCGTTTTCATGTCTCTGTTTCTTCACCAACTGAAAAAAACAACCTAGACTTGAGAAAATTAAAATATAAGATCTAAGACTCCAGGTCAAGGTTTAGAGCACAATTCTAATTTTATAATCATCTTTTTTGAATCTTAATGTTGTTTTTTAATTTAAAAATGTGCTTTTTTCTTTGTAAGAGACTTACCATTACAGTTGGTTTTTTTTAATGTAAAGGTAAGATAGTTTTGTTAATTTTAAAAAAGAATTATAATAATTACTGTGACCAAAGGATTTCTATCATCATACTCTGTGCACTAGCTTTGTTATCTAATCTAGGAAAGGGGTCACTTCTGACATAAGCTACAGAAGACAACTGCTGACGTGTAATATGAGCCCCATTTCAGCAGGCTACATAAGCCCCTGATTGCTGTCAATTTCTGACCATTGATTGTAAGTCCTGACTTATGAAGCTCAGATGCTTAATCAGATGCTCATACCTACACTCAACTTTAAGCACATGCTAACATTCCAGCTCAGCTTTCTACAACATCAGCTTAATTTGAGTTTTACTGAATCATAACTGTAATAATACTTGGAAGTGAGAATGGAAGATTGTGGGAAGGTCAAAGGGAAAGAAAACTTGAGCCAGATTCTTGCATCCCTGCTCTTATGAAGAGTTCTAAAGCTGCTTTACTTTGACTTTCTAAAGGGTTTTGCAGAACAAGAGAATCTGTACCTGTGCAAGAAGCTACAGATGAGAGGAAAACAGGATGGAAATAACTTCAGAGATATTTGTTCAAATTAAAGGAAGGCCCTGAAAGTAGAAAAAAAGGCATTGTGAGGAAGGTAGGGCATGTACAGGCAAGATGTTGGAAATCTGAGATGCAATTTCCTCCTCCTGGACATCAGTGTGCTGCCTGGTGTAGCTTACCCTCTGTTAAACATTTAAGAAAAGATTTGTGATCAGAGAGAAGATGGATCAAAGCAGTTGATGGCTGTGTGGATGACAGACATGGATGTTGACAGAAGAAAGGATGTAGCAGTCAGGGATGCTGCTGCATCTACAAGACTCTACGCTCCTGCTGTGCCTTAGGGAGGAGAATGTTCCCTTCTCCTAAACTTCTGCAGCAAAACCGTGCTTAAGTGACTTATAAGGCCGTTTGTCCTAAACACAACATCAGCTGCTTTCTAAAGAGCAATTTCTCTTATGCCTAATCCTTCTTGCTTTATCCTCATGGAAGGAATAGAAAAAGAGGATTGGAATGCTACTCACTTGTTGGTGAGCCTACATGATGCTATTGGTATGTGCTGATCTCTTAATACTTCACAGTCACTTCCCTGTGATAGCACTGTTCCAGATTTCATATTTATTTATCTTCCAATAGCACACAATATCTCGTGAGGGCAGAAGATTATTTTTAAATATAATTAGTTTTGATGGGGTGAGGGCAAAGGGGACTCCTGGATCTTGGACTTGCTCAGCTGTTTGAGCTCTTGCTGTTTGTGGATGGTCCAATATTAATCAGAAGGATACTGCATGTAAAATAGAATCATCTTTGTGATTACATCTTTCATCTCCCTTTTGAAAGCTAGGCAAAAGGCAGCCTCTTAACTATGCTCAGTGCTTTGTACAACTCCATGACGGACCAGAAAATAGCACCAAAATGTGGTGTGTCAAATGCATCTCCCTTAGGAGGTTCCATGTGGCTACTCCATTATGTGCCCTGACCTTCATTGCCTGAAGGACAACGAGTTCTGTTCTTCAATCCCTTTCTTTCAACCTCTGCCTTGCCCATTTTCCTTTGATATGCATTATAAATACAAGTGCCACAAACAGCTGTTTAAATAACTAGTGTGGATTATTTTATTGTACTTGCTGTGATGTGCAGAGAGAATATAGAGCTTTCATACATGATTAGAAGTACATTAATTGATTTATAGCCCTTCAAGGTTAGAAATATGGTTTGATAAATGATATCACATTTAGAAAACATAGAAACTGATTCCAACTTAGCCATAGATTTCTTATGTAATAATGGGATGAATCACTTAACAGTTATTACTTCACCTAGTGAAATAGTGGTATGAGTTAAACTGATGCTTCTAAACTGCTTTGGAATCGACACAGCATATTGCCAGTATTCAAAGCAGTCTTAACTGAAAAATCTTCCCTGACCATCTGCAGAGGCACATTGCTTACACTGCAGCACTGGACAGTAATGCCATAGTGGCAGTGAGCCATGAGTTTTTCCGTGTTGGAGCTCACTTTGGGGAACATGTAGCATTTGTTCAACAAAGCAGCGGACCGTATGAAAAGTAGGTCACATCTACTGTGACGGATAATAGGGATACTTCTTGGAATCTGAGTTTCTAAACTGGATGCCTGAAGTCTTGAGGGTTTTAAACAACTTTACATCTAAAGGAAGTCCATATATACACTAGGGTTATTATCACCATGCAGAACCAAAGACTGGCAGGGAAAAAGGAAGTGTCAATTCATACTTACAGGTTTACTGAATTATTGTCTTTATTCAAAGTTTTCTCGTCTAACCTTTACCCTCTTCTCATTTTTTCTGTTCTGTTTTCACTTCGGTTTGTATCTGCTCTATTTGCCTTCCCTTTCTCATTTTCCTTTCACTGGCTTCTAAGTAGAAGATGGAACATGGTAGGTTGTTCCTAGTTTGAACAAAGGTTTTTAATATCTGATGTTCAGTTGTCTGAAATTAGACAAAACTTGTTACAACCATAAAGTGGAAGCATCTTTAAACCAGCAGATGCACAGGTTATTGTTATAAGGACTGCATCTGTAGTTGATATCCTGCTAAGTGATGATATGATTATTTCATGCAGTTGTTGGAAAATTGAAGTTTAAAAGCACACCCACCCCCACTGAAAGGCTGAAGGCATTGTGCAGTATAAAACCATTTTGAAATATGGTTCATTAAAAACACTAAAAGACTAACCTCTAAAGAGAAAAAGAAATTTGATCCATGGAGTCCAAATGGGGGAAAGTGTACATGAGAAAATTGTAAAAGAGTAGTAAGTGTGAAGCCAAAAAAAAAACATTTCTGGTTGTGGCCTAAGAAACTGTTATGCTTATTGTA
Organism: Phaethon lepturus; assembly: GCF_000687285.1. Lineage (NCBI taxonomy): Eukaryota > Metazoa > Chordata > Aves > Phaethontiformes > Phaethontidae > Phaethon > Phaethon lepturus. Next base: position 65,678 of record NW_010521324.1, on the reverse strand, counting down.
TTACAATTGAGTAAAACAAGAAGCTGGGTTATTGTCTGAATGATAAATCCTTTGTGAGGCATTGAAGCTCACTGCACACTATTCTGTATTTCCCCTCATATAACCATGCTGTGATTTTATGAGTTACAAGCAAAATATGCACCTCAAGTCACGCACTCTTAAAAAAAAACAGCAATATAATCTATTTAGAGAAGGCCAGAAGCATTTTCAGAACAAGTGCATCATTTTTAAAGTATTTCCATGGGGAATTATTTATAAAAATATGTATCTTTTGGGATTTGTACCAGGATATTTCTTAATTATCGCTGACATGCCCCCCATAACACCATGAGCTCCCTCAAAGGGCAGGAAAAGAGAATCAGTCTCTGTTAATCACCAAGTATAAACCAAATAAATTTAGCAACTACCTCAATGCTATTGAGGCAACAAATTGATGCATTCAGAATTCTGTAATGACTTAAATGTATAAAAACTAACAGGAAAAAAAAAACGTACTGCATGTTGCCGCGAGGAAACCTCAACTTTTTTTTAGGGCACTTGTTAGAGCTACCCACTGGCTCAGCAACCTGCAAGTCACGTGCGACCAAACATTGTCTAGTCAGTCAGTGGAATCATTTGTATTGTGAAGGTAGCTGAAGTGAATTGGAAGTGTAATAAATTATGTCTTCGAGGAATCAGTATAGGTGTCCAGTCCTGCACATATTTAATACCTAGAATAGCATTTAAAAACATGAGTTATCTTACTATTTTGGGCAGGACTATTAAAAGAAAGAATAAAACCTAAGGATTTCCACAAAGAATTAGTAAAGAGCATCCATCCAGGGTGCTATATATCATCTTCAACTCCCCTGAACAGCCAGCCTATGCTAAATCAAGTATAACATGCAATTTTGGTCTATACGAGTATTTTCCTACTGTTTATCCTCATACATTGATTTGCGTTGAGTTTGTCAGGTTTGAATAAACTCAATACTCAGAAGAAGTTTTCTAGCATGACTCTACATTTTTATACATTTATACTATGTATAGTATATGATAGCTTTGTGGAATCCCAGTGGGCACTGAGGTTACATTGTGCTATTTGCTTTATAAATTTTTAAAAAGACAAAGCCACTCCAGGTAGTCCCTCACTATTAAAACTGTAGCTGGCTATGAGAGGAAAGAAATATAACCATGTGCTTCACATATTATGTATCAAAGCCATCCATCAACACCAGCTCACTTGAATCTTGTGTCAGATTCAAGTCTTGTGTTTTGCAGAAAAGGGCTTGAAACCAGATGAGTTTTATGACAAATGTTTCTCACAATGTTAGATGTAATCCTCATGGGTTTAATTATTATTTTACTCTGGAGACTGTTTAGATTCTTAGAGGATTGGGCACTCATTTCTAACTGATTTCATTTAGTTATGAGTCTGGCATCTGACTAGTGTCCAATGACCCTTGCACATAGGGTTTTAGTACAGGGTGAGACACTTAAAATCACCGTCGGACTACACACAAGCCTTCACAGCTGCACATATTAGTAGGAAACTTGTCCTGTGCTTATACTTCTGTGATTAGTTTCTAGTGAACATGATAAAAATTTAAAGGAATAAAACCTTTTTATGTGTCTACCTAAACAGAGACACATGTAAAAAAATTATGGTCAGTGTGGTTATATCTTCCAGGATTATTTAATCTAGTGATTTACTTTAAATAATGTATTTTTTAATTTTAATTATCCAGTACTGCAGCACAGAGATTAAGGAGGCTGAATGAGCACCTTGTCCTGCTGTAATCTCTAACTTTTGCAAGTCAAATTTATTAGTCTAAGTGCAGACTGAGAGACCATAAACTTCCTCTGTATGCCTTTGACTCTCCTCATTTTGATTTACCAGCATTTTGGAGTTGTCTAAATACTGTTGGGTTTTTTTCAGGTATATTTTAATGTTCTTTGTAACTGACTTTAAAGACGTTTAGGGGTAGCTCCACAAAAAAACACCAAAAAAGCCTCTTCTAAATCCCTGTTTAGTTGTCTGCTCACCCTAGAGCCAACTAAGGTTCACAGCTACCACATTGTTGTCCAATAAAGTTCCTAAACGTGCTGTTGAAAAGTATTTAAGTAAAGCCTGATGGGACTAAGCCCTAAGAAACCTCTGTAAGGTCTCCGTTTCTTTCGTGAAAAAGGTAAGAAAGAGCTCAGTGTCACAGTAGTCAGAACTGGCAGTCTTTTTTATTGATACCTAACTTGGTGTCTGTAAACACACTAACTTGCACATGGGAGGAAGGCACCCTTGTGATTCTGGGTATTTGTCTGATGTGGTAGGCTTCTAAATAGCTTTGCAAACTTGTGGCTTGATAGGTTGCTTATATGGATCTTGAAGAATATAAAAGCATCACCATTAGATGATGCAGACATGACAGTAAAGTTCTGCTCAGATTGCATAATAGGTTGATTTCAAGTCTAGGGGTTGAATCTTGGAAGTTTGACTTCTAGGTTTCTTATTCAAGCAATGTGTATACTGTTTAATATATGTATGAGGGAATAATACATACTAAAGGCAAACCACAATAGTATTTTAAAGTTCTTTACAAAAAAGAAAAGACCCAAGTCAACTCTGGAAAACATGATCTTCCATTCCTTTCTTGCTCTTCATTAAAGAAGCAACAACTTGCAACTGCAAATGTAATTCAAACCCTTTCTAAAACAAGAACAAAGTAGAGGAAGAGAGGTGGTTGTCTAAGTTCAAATTGTTTTTATTGAAGCATAAAAGATTTTTGTGCCTTACAAAGAGATTACCTACAAATCTTATTCAGAAGACTTTACCACCTTTCAAAACTTTCTCAAAATACTGTCATTGCAGACATCACTGATGCCAAAAGCCTGCACTCTCACCAGAGTAATTTGAATAAAGACAACTGACATCTATTACTGAATGCACACTTCTATAGCATATTTATAAAGGCTCCTGGTCTCTGATTAAACATCAACTGCTCAACAACCAGACCCCAAATCAGCTGGACCACAGTAACAATCATGTTTTGTCTTATTTTAGCAGACAAGTACAACCATCACCCACATAAACAGTGCGGCAAAATAAAAAAAAAGTTCTTGCAAAACACCCACATCTAATATAATGCTTGAAAGCTCTTGAGGTAGTAGAAGAAAAAAGCATTAGTGCTATTCAGTATTTATGATCATATTTGTAAGTTAAGCCATGCAATCTAACGAACTTGGAATGCTTGTTTTTCTGAAGTCTCCCTGCATGGTCCGTGCTATCCATTTTTGTCTAATCTTTTTGTAAATTCACTTTTGTAATAATTTAATCTCCTACTCAGCATTTTCATTTGATAAACTCTTTGTTCACTCCAATTGTATCTCACTTTTCATTCAAGTACATATGTTTTTGACTGAGCAACCTTGTTACATGTTGTCATGAAACAGACCAAGCTGTCCCCAAGGGGGACAACTGTCTCCATTCTGGGAGTCCAAAGCAGCAGCCTTAGACAGGATTCTCATTTCTTTAAGGGTTTTGGTTCTTTTTTTTTTTTTCTTTTTTCCTTCTTTTTAATAAAAGAACACCCTATGTAAATGTATTTAAGTAAACAAATAATCTTACAATCCCAAAAAGGTCCCAGGGTTTATGCTACTGTTTTATATCTCACAAGGGTGTTAGGCCCACTGCCAGTGTTAATCCATTCCGTCTTAGAAATCTAAAACCTCTCAGATGTATTAGGCAGCCTACCAACACTCAGCCGTTCTGTGCTGAAATTTGGCTTAATTCCTGATAGTCATCCCCTTGCACTTCTTCAGTGGGGAAAAGGCTGGTTTTTTTAAGAACTTGTGATTGGTGACTGCTGAGATTTTTGGTGACAGAGAAGTTTCACTAAAGCAGTTGCTGATGCTGTATTGCTGCCATCTCGCCTCCAGTGGTCACTACTGAAAAACTGAGGGCCTTATGCCACAGAGTCAGAACATTATATATGTGCCAGCATATACCCACAGTTATTTCCTTTTCTAAGTGTGTGGAAATAGGCAGACACAACTGATAACTGTTAGCAAATGTCATATGTTGTTGTATTATTTGCAGAAAGGCTTATGATAATTAATGAGCAGTCCAGAGGTACTGCTGTTCTTTGCATTGTTGTTAGTTTGAAACACCTCATCAGCTGTTTGGTTTTTTTATCTATCTTTATGAAGCTTTGAAAATGATGTTACAAAACCATCAACATACATAGTAAGCAATGATTTTTGTTTTTTGAAGCAACTTGTAGACTCAAGAGAAAATGTAAAGTAGTGCCTACTGATAGAAGTAAGCATACCATTTGAAAATACAAATGGATGCTAACAAATGTTAGCCAGTCCCTTGTCTGATATCTCTGTTTAACCTATTCTTCCTTTAAATTGGCTACAATGCAAAAAAAAAAAAAAAAGATTTTATTTAAACAGGAATATCACGGTCCCAAAGTGTGAAAACACTGAAGCAAGCCATTCAAAGGGCTAGAAGCAATTTCAGAGCTGTTCTTCCTTAAAGTCTCCTTAATACCAGAGGTGCACATAAGCTAACTGAACTATTTCACCCTCTACATCATCAGCCAAACAACTTGAAAAGCAGTTGCCATTTTTAGATAATTAATACTCTCAATCAATTCATGTTTGTTTTTATCTGGATGTCCATTATGCAATCTGTTCCTGTTATCCAACATAACAGCTGCATATAATTTGCTTGTGGCTTATCTGGCATCTTACAGGCATAGAATTTAAACTTGCATATTTTTCAAAGGTGTTGGAAAATAGGTAACATGAAAGTAACCCCTTAAGTAGAGAGTGTTTGCTGTTTTGTCTGAGTTGTGTCATACATTTTACACCTTTTTTGCCCAATCTGTGAGCCTCTAACGGCTGCTACTAGCCTGTATAGTTCGTAGGCTAGCAAAATGCCATCAGATGATATTCACAGTATTTACCTGGCAAACAGCTTAATAGGATAGCGTGGAGATTTTGGGAACACTCTAAGCAGACAGCATGTAATACTGACCAGACAAACACCTGGTGTTCCAGTCCTGCTCTTTCATGGGGGTCGATAGTGCCCAACTGTGTTGAACTACACTGAGCAGTGTAATTGCTTTGAGTTGTACAGCATCTTTCACTAAATGGTAAAAACGTCACTTGTGTGCTTACACAATGACAGCACTATTTTACTGTGACAGCCATTTAATTTTAAAAGATTTGTATGTGTTTTGCAGGGTGGAGAAGTAAAATAAGTCTCGTTTACCCCAAGCAATGACTGGTTGAAAAATGAAGCGGTCTAGTACTGCTGTTGGTTATGTGGCATTGCATGTGTGTGCTTAAAAAAGGGATTTGATTGACACTGTTGTAGAGCCTTAAACCATAGTCACAAGCATGACTTCAGTTAGGTCAAAATAGGAAACACTGTTAGGTGCTGTGCTGCTTGACGGAATTTACTGTGTCCATGTTAAGATTGGGCTCAGGAGTGGTAAATGGGGAGCTGACTGGTAAATAGGTATCAAAGTCTGCCTAAGTCCTCCTGCAAATCTGGTCTAAAGATTCTGTGCTGTAAGAGGGTAGGACAACAAAGCTCTTTGACAGCCTTGAAAGCGCTACTTGAAGAGGCCTGTGACGAGTGATGAAAAAAGCAAGTGCTTTACTTTTGGGGTCAATACACCTTATCCCACGTGGATGTGCTGCAAGTTTCTGTACATCCTGTAAGTGGCCAATGGCAGGGATTCATACAAATGATGCTGTTAGCAAACGGCGTTAACACACAGAATGTAACGTGCTTCTGGTTGGCACATTAGCATCTGACGTGAAGTGCAGCACTATTGGCCATAAAGCCTGATTACCGTTTGATGTTCTGAGGGCCCAGGCTCAAAAGGCAAAGAGGAAGACTGGACCACAACTTCTAATCAGCAATGACAGAAAAAGATCTGTCCTATTCAAGGCAAGAGAGTTCAAAGTTAACTCAACAGCAATACCCTGTATTTATGAATATTATTAAAGAAATATACCAAAATACTAGTAAGGGACATTTTGAAAAGAAATCTATGTGTATGAAATGAAAAATGTTTATATTTAAAAGCTGCTGTAAAAGATTTTTGTTTTGTAAAACACATTTCTTAAAAAAGGAATATGGCATATAAACACAAATATACGTATACACACATCTGCACATGCATACTTCCCAAACCCGTAAGATGTCTGTTTGAAAGATGTCAGTTCTTTCAGTGACTTAAAGTTTCTTCAAGGCAGAAAACTATGGAAGACACAGTATAGCTGAACATCTGTCTTGTCATGTAGGCAGATATTAGGATTAAATTAACTAGAAATGAATAGAATGATATATGACAGGGTGCAGATGTCCCAGCCACAGTGTGATAATTTCATTGCAAAACTATGTAATGAATTCCATACATTACAGAAACACAAATATACCACTTTAGGTAATTGTGATGAAAAGGTATAATATGGAATGGATAAACAGATGGTGTACCCAAAGGCATTTTTCGTTTACTGTTGCTCTTTAGTCATTTTTGAATTACTCTTTTTGGTTTACTGTACATCTATTATTACATCCTTTCTTTTTCATTTTTTTTCTCTTAGCTATTCTGAATCTGGATTGCATGAGGAGCAGTAAGGGCCATTTTGCATGTCTGCTCCTGATAGATTAGTTAGCTCCTATTTTCTTTTGTAAACTTTACATTGCTGTGCTACACCTGAAGCCAACATTTCCATGACTTCAGAACAAATTGGATTGATTCTAGAAGCCTTTGGCTTTATGTAGTTTCTAAATTGGCACATTCTGCATCTGTGCTACTTGAATTAGCAGAACTGTTCATATTTTACCACAGATTATTGGCAAATTTTCCTTTATTATTTGTAAATGGGTACTTTGGATAGTGTGTGAGATTCAGCAGAGGCTTATCCATTTCTAATAGGTATATTAAAACATGATTATATGAGGATATATTTTATGATATGATTATCTGACCATCCCGAAAAATAAAAACTTTTTACATCTGGTAATAGGTGGTTTTAAGTGCTGTAAATAGTTAAATATACAACATGGCTTTCTATCACTGGTCTCATTTGGAGTGTAGAGTCAGCTCTTGACTTCATTACTGTCCAAAGCTGGACTGGTGGCTGAGGGGCTAGATGTAGAAACTTAGTATCAACTCACTGCACCTGTATATGCCTGTGCTCTTGAACTGTGCATATGTCATACAGGATGGACTGAGGCCCATTTGGAAATATAAGATTTTAGTTCTGCTGTTAGCTGCAGATTATTTAGCTAATGTCTCATTGACCTAGAAAGTAATAGCAAAACATTTTCAAATGCTGTTGAGATTAGGGAAAAAAAATCCAAAATAAACTATTATTTCTTTTTCACTGTTATCGTCTTCATTCATATTCCAGTATCATAGCAATAATATCCGCAGCATTGGTGTTCACTTGCAATAAACAGCTTCTGAGGTTATCAACTGCTTCAGCTTCAATTCAGTGTTTAATCACCCGCAAAAGATATTTATTGCCTTGTATTCTCCAATGCCATGAACATTACCTCTTAATTATTAACCATGTCTCTAATTTTATATCTATTTTTAAAGCAAAAATCTTTAGTAATTGAAACAAAACATGGGAGTGTTGTCAGCTGATTTTGTTTCTTTCCTAAAGCAAATCAGTGATTAAGTATGGCAGTATTTTTATTACCACCAGTACAAACACACGCAAGTAGCCCACATATTTCAATCACTGCTGCAGCGGTTGGTTTTATTGCTAGTTTTAATCACTTTAATTCAATACAGTTTATATAGTGGTTTGATGAAGGTGCTAGTACCAAGTGCAAGTTCCAGTACATTAAAGTGTTAACACACTGGTTACTTAATTTTTACTCAGTATCTCGTTGTTTCAGTTTGAACATTACTATTTTCTGATTCTTAAGCTTTCAAAGGAAGTTAATCTATTTAGAGACATATGTTTTTAAATATGGAGATAGCACAGTTCATTTTCTCATGATGAAAGCATATTTTAGATAATCATTTTTTTCCAAACAGATGCCCAGTTTATCTCACTTAAATCAACTCTTTCTGACTGGACCAATTCCTGGATGAGTTAATTGAGCATGGCTAAACCCAAAATGCTGGACTAATCAAGAAAATAGGAAGAGGTGATGACTATGAAGATTCTCAGATTTCAGTAAAGGTGTTTAGTTGTTTACTTATATTCTCAAAACAGAAGGAATGTAACAAACTCAGCCCACTGGAAATAATTCTGGATAATCTCACTCCATTACTTTCAGTGAAATTGAGTCTGCTCACTCTACCCTAGTGATCCAACATCTCAGGGAAACAAGAAGGTAATAGCTCATTCATGCAGTACAAAATAAGTGACATAAGGAAAGGCAGACTGAAAGCTGTATGTCTTTAGTTTTTAATTTATATTAGTAGTCCACCATTGATGTATTAGCTTCGCAATGGCTATGTTCAGTACAGGCAATCAGTGTATTGGCAATGCTGTTCATTAGTACCAGGTAAATGCCCTGCTGTCTCGCAGCTGTTCATTCATGTTCACTTTTCAGACTTGGAAATACTAGTTTGGAGAATGCTGATGTCTTGTTTGACTTTTTTGTTCCCCCTCCTCCTATGGAATCCTCTTCTGAGAAACACATACCGAAAGAAAATCAGATTCTTGGATAGCTTAGCTATAGAAGAGGGCAACTTCCTTTCTATTCTCAGTGCTTTGAATATACTCATCTATCACTTTCTGTGATATAGTTCATAGGCAAGACAGCTCATGGGACCAGGCATAGAAATCTATCATCATTGCAGTCTTTGTATATATATATATAAAAAAAAGATGGCCTCTAGAGCTGATGGGTGGAAAGGACTTTTTATGGGTCAGGTACTGGATTATGAATATTTTGGCTAATTATTCATTTTGTACATGTGTATAATTATACTACTTTTGAGTTCTGCTCTAATAAATATAACTAAGATGATAACAACTGATGCAATTCTTTCAGTTACCAGTTGTTCAGTTCTTTCTGAAGTCTTTCTTTCCTAGGTTGCACATTTAAATTTGGCCTTAATGTGAAGTAACTGAAAAGTGTATCTTGTTCCATATCTTTTGCTAGATTATCAGTTACCACAATTCTGGACAGGTATCCACCTGCAAGCTAATAGTCTCAGTTGAAATTAATTAGTATCATTACTGATGTGCCAATAGTGATGCAGCTCTAATTAATTTGTACAGCATCAGAGAAGAATTTGGTTTCTCTTTTTTTCTTCAGGCTTTTGCAACTCTTCTGATGCCTGTGAACAAAAGAGGATGATGACAAACCTCTAGCTCAATTAACAGATACAAACACATTTAGAATCTTTGAATGGATCCTTAGGGCACTGCAACTGCTAGATGGCATATCATGTTATTCCTAGGGCTTGTCTCTATTGGCTTTGGATTTGAAGTAGAGTCATAGAGTGATTTGCCTGAAAAGTTCACACCTTTCATGTGCAGTAGCAGACCGATAGTCAAAAAATTAGCTCAGGCTATGGAATCAAGAAACGCTGTCAGGCATCTGACAGCTACTAAAAGTACAACTTAAAATATACCTGGAATTAGAATTCTACCATTCTGTCAGATTTCCATCTGTCTAAGGGTGAGAACTCATCCCTTTGTCATGTTGATTTTCAGTTTAAAAAAAAAATCTTGGCTTTTTTTTCCAGAAAATAAAAGTGACTTAAAAGCTACCAGTCTACTATTTGTAGGCAGGTTTACAGAAACAATGCAGCATGTTTGCGCAGAAGAAAAGTCTCAAAAACTTTCAGTTATTTGAAAGGCCTACTACAGAGTGATGGCTTCCACTATGGAATGGTTCTGCTGATAGAACAGTATGTGTATAGCTGCCGGCCTGCAGCAAGCAGTCCTTGCAAGGATGGCTTTGAATTGCACAGTTCAAATGGTATTCTTCCTGTCCAGTAACCTCTGTTTGTAATTTTGAAGTTTCAACAAATTATTTTACAAACTACTGCAGATAAATCCTTATTAGAAAAGCAGAAGCAAGAACCCCTAGTGCCTCACTCCCACCCCAAGCCCCGACCGTAAAACAGTCCTCTCCCCACACGCTGTTAAACAGACATGCATAGGCTTACAGCTTACGCAGTCTGGTTTTTTTGAAGAAGGCAGCTCTACTGGAGGAGGAATCAGAAAAGAGCTGGCATACAGGAGGAAGAAAAACAATAGCCAGGCAGTCATTCTGTGAGGTGATGACCCCCTGGGTCATATGAGGTTATCAGCTAAACATGTGAGTGGAATCACACCCTGCATGAATAACAGACAAGAATATGCCTATGATTGTTTCTTCATGTGCAAAGGCAAAACTTATTTTTTTTCTTGCTTGTTATTGTTTGCAAACACTGAAACATTTGAGCAGACTTCTGAGGCTAATAAAAACATAAGAAGAAAACTAGAGATTTTGGGTTTTAATTTTGCTTGTTTCCTGTGTGGTTATTTAATATCAGTACTTACTTTCCTGATATTAATGAAGATAAGCTGCAAAGAGGATTTGTCCCTATGAATGAGACTTAAAAGTGAATTTATTCCTGACTATTCATAAACTAGACTGGCCAGTCTGTTGTGTATGTTAGCTGTTTTATTTATTTATTCCTGGTCTGGATGTCTTAAACAATGATCTGTAGCCTAATAATAATTTTTACTCTGTTCATAGATAATTAATTCATGAATGCAAAAAGAAAATGGGCAGCAACCATCAAAAGCTATTTGTAGTGAATTCTTCCTACAGCTGTACGTCGCAGCCACTTGCCTGTGCCTAGAAGACTAAGTGTGTCCTAATCCTCTGTAAACACATATATACTCCCAAACAAAGGTGGGTAGGGGCACACACTGGTAAAAAGGAAGCGCACTTTTCAGTGGTCACGGTGAGTGGTGATACTCAGAAGTAAGTATCTCACTTTCATGGGTGTGAGGTATGTTTAGTAATGAAGACCTAAGGGGCTACTGAATGCAATATAAGATACTGTAACTGATTACAGAAGAGCACAAAATCTTTTTTCTGTTTTGAGGGAAATGTACTAGTTACCACATGTCATCCTTTCTTCTCTCTCTTTCTTCTCCCTGCTGCAGTAAAAAGCCAACCATAGACATCAACCAGGAACATTTTTCAGTGAAAATGTTGAGGAAATCAATAGGTTTTCCCCCCACCGTATGACAAAACTCTTCCAGACAGGTTGATTCTTAAATCCTCATGCATATTGTAGGACCACCAAGTTCAGTATGATGATTTCTGTCATTAATGCTATATGTAAGCTTAAATCAGAGCAACTGACTTGTAGCATCTTCCCCATATGGCCTGGCCTGGTTTATCTATTACAGTGGGAACAGGCGTTAATATCTCTGTCAGCCACCTGTGACACAAGGTCCCTGTTTTCACTGTGATATGTCACCTTGCAATCCAGTAGGATTTGTGGGTGCTCAGTAATGCTAAAACTATAGGCCAATGAATGTCTAATATGCTACTAAATCCATGGATACACACTTACACACACCTTTTTCAGCAATACAGCAGGGCAAATTTTATTCTCAATTACTGTATTACAGCAAATTCTGTAGTCATCCTGTGTGCCATTTTGACAAAATGATAGTAGTGGTGTATGGCTGTTTGTTTAAACTTTATTTTTTTCAGCCTTGATTTATTTATGCGAGATGATCGATATCTTTCATGAATTTTAATCTAAAAACTGAGTTTACAAAGTATCAGTGTATCTGCAGTCACCAATAAGGCCTCTTAGCTGAAGCAAGGCTATGAAGACAGCTGATGTCAAATGTAAGCTCTGTTGAGTTTGTGTCTCATCTGAGGCATTGTTGCATAAAATGCATTTCATATTTTGAAAAAAAATTATGGCTATAGTCTGCCATTATTTTTAATGCAGACTGGGGGACCATAGGGAATCTTGTGACTTCAAAGTTTTCTGATAAGAATGCTTTCCAGTATATGTGGTGAAATACACTGCTAAGTCTTTATTCATTTATTTATCATGCTGCAATTCTCTAAAAAAGAAAAAAACTTACTTATTCTAGTGAAATTATTGCTTGTATGTAGAACTAATCACAGATTAAATAATTTATATATAAAATTAATTTGTCTAATGGTATAGGAGTGCAGTTAGCTATATGGCAGCTTTACTGGTATTCTAAAGCACTTACTAGTCTGAAAAAAAATAAAGAGCAAAGCAGAGCTGTGAATACAGCCTGAGCTTTGCAAAAGGGCTTTTCCACATGCAGGATATACTCTCAGTCTCAGAGCTTTAGTTTGGCATGCACACTTGTGTTACAGTAGGTGTGTTTGTTTATCTTTTTTTAAGTACCCAGCCTGACATAGGCATAAAAGACCATGAGTTGATCCATTAGGTAATTAGGCCTGATCCACATTGGTGCTATCAAAAAAAAGTCTTTCAGCTCATTTTTAGGGAGACTTGGATGAGGATCTTTCTTAGGATCAGAACCTGAGCTGTATGTAAGCAGCAGCCACCACGTTGTGTATTTAGTGAAAGGCCTGGGACACTTCTAGGCACTTCAAAAACAGTAATTGCTGCATATAATCTGTGAGAGAGTATTGAGTGTGTGCATGTGCATGTTTGTGTGGTGAGTGCATGTATATGGCTGAATCAAGTGAAAAAACCAACCGGTACCAAACTACAGCAGTTCCTAGAGGGCAGGGGAGAAACTGGAGGAGACCCATTCCCAAACCTGTGTTACTCCTTTCTTTTCAGTGTGGCACGTGACAGCACTGCCTGCTGGCATTTCAAGCTGGAAATCTTGGTGCCAGTGATGAGCTCTGCAAAATGTAAAGACTTTGACCTCATTTTTTAACGAAAGAAAAAGTAGGCTGCACTAGTGGGATCACCATAAGGTCAGTGATTAAAATACTATTGTAAACAGTATTGATTGATAGCCTATTGCTATTTAAAATACCTCCCACTGAGATTAACTGAAATTGCACAGCTCTTTCTCAAAATTGTCCAACCTGGTGTTAACAGTTTACTGAAACCCAAATAAAACAATCTTTGAGGTCCAACATGCTAGGAGATGGATTTTTTTTTTTGAATACTGTCTTGTGAACAAAAGCTTTCATTCTGTAATGGACTATATGTATCTAATAAACTGCTGCTTTTGTATCTTATGAGGATAGCTGCCTTTCCTGGTACATGGTTACTTTTATGGAAGAGGCCACTTCAATTCCCTGCTTTTTTTGACCTTCAACTTAAAAAGTTGAAACAAGCATTCTCCCAAGAATCAAACAATAAGTTAGGGAAATGGGACAATGATGATTACATTGAAAGAAGAATTCTAGACCTTTGGGTGTAGAAAATGAGTATAGTAAAAAAAAAAAACAAACAAAAAAACTTGAAAAGGCAGATATTTGCATAACATTTTTTTTCTCTTTGAAGTTGTGGGATTGTCTTACTGTAATGCTTCTGTGAAATGGAGGTAGGTAAGAGATGACAAAAAGTCTCTTCTCCCTGTGTCCCAATTCATATTGCAGGGACAGGATAGGAAAAGCTCCCTAACTCAGGTGATTTTTTTTTTTTTCACTAGCTCAATGGGGCTGAGAAGATTTTTTTTCTGGAAATACAATACCTGTACATCATCAGGCCATTGACTTGCATGGGGCTGAGAAACAATGCTTCTCTATGCAGAGGACAAAAATGGAAGGTGCCATGGGGCAATGGTACAATTACCACTGAGATGTCCTCTTCATATTATACTAATATTCTTAAAAGATGGATTGCTCTGCTTGGCTTGCTCCAAAACCAAGGACTGATAAAGTCTGAACAAGCCTTCAGACTGCTCATCAACACACATATATGCCTCAAGCAAAGTGAATGAAGGAAACCACCTACCTTGTATACACTCATATTTCTATGATTTAGTGAGAATCAACTGTATACCATCTCATTGACTTGTGAAATATAAGGAGATATCAGAAAGCCAGCTATAATCAGATGATAAATTCAGTGTGGACAATAAGAGGAAAAGGAAGTGATCCTAATTAAAAGCAACACTCTGCTTTTTTACAGGAAGATGGAGATAAAGAATAAAAAGGTAATATAAACAATAACATCCAGAAGCTAGGCATACGGTATTCAGTAACAACATCCCCTTTAGGACAATGAAACAGAGAAGCAAGACAGTGTAAAAAAATCATGTAAAAGTGATCATGGAACCTGGAGAGACAGGGAGGACAGTGCGGGGAGAGATGATGTCTATTTACTCTCCAGTGATCTTGTAAACTCTGAACATGATAACGTGGGAATGAGTTACCGGGTTCCTTCCATCCTGATTTTTTCTGTTTTCGGAACAGAATTTAGGATAGCAGAAATTTTAGAGAGACATGAATGCAAGACTGACGTACCCTGTTTCCAAACTTCCCCTGAGTGCCAAACCCAACCTGTGTTTCACACTTCCAATCTGCAGGCTCTTTTTGACCCCACAGACCTCTTCCTATAGAGGATCAGCTGATAATGCTTGGATACAACTTCCACCTCCCCGGGCAACCAAGAGTTGGAAGCCCTTGCTGCACTTGTAAGAGCCAGCCAGGATCATGCTCAGGGTTCAAAGAAGCCACAGCAGCAGAATCCGAATGAAACAGCTAGATCTGAAACGGGAGTAGGATTAAAGATCCAGCAATGCTACCCATAATACCCATAAAATCAACTAGTAACAGTAGAAAAGACATGACTTCTTTAATAATGAGGACTCACACAAAAACAGTGGACTACAAATGATTCTAGCAAACTGTGATCAGTGTGATCCTGTTCTAAATGTTGTCATTCTAGTCAAGAGATAGAGAACTCCAACTTCTGGATAAAGTCCTGTAAGGGACTGAACTACTAGTGTTCAGACAAGCATGAAATAAGGCAAATGATAACAAGGTTATGAATTCTAACACAACTACAGCGGTGGATGTTCCTGAAGTATACTTTGCCCTGTAATTCTGTAACATTTGAGTAACTTCAAACACATTTTTCTATATATTGCTAATGTTCAGTTTATTTAAGATGACATCAAAGATCAAACCCAGAGATGCTATACTGTATAGGAGTTCATTTGCTCTTCCCACTGCCTATAACCAACATCTACCTGGTGTGAGTTCCTCCCCCATTTATTCTCTCCAGAGAAGGACAATGATGAAATTTGACTCTGTCTTTTTTATGATACAAAAGACAGAAAAAAGATTTTTTTTTTAAAAAGTGTATTATCTACTCCATGCAGATGTTAGAGGATACTAAAAGAGGTCCCCACACTTCTGCAGAATTGGCATAGAACTATGCAGCTCTGGCATAACTCACTGTTAGATCCTAACTCTTCCCATATACCCTGAAGTCATACCACCATCACTGCTAGCTTTTCTCCTGTGAGCAAAGAAAAAATGGAGCCAAGAAAAAGGCAGATGCCTGAGCTCTGTTGCTGTATATCAGCTTAAAAAGACATCATCTTATCCACCTAATCAGGGACCACATCCCTTTCCTACTTAACCCTTGTCAAGGTGTAATCCCTTTGCCCTCTTCCTTAGGATACTCCTAAGTCCAATGGCAAGGACTTGTTAGCTGGGGAAGTAAGGCTGTGGTCTGAGACGAGCTATGGGTAGCAATTTCTGACAGCAGTGAGGCTCCCTCTGTAAGCTAGAGTGAGTCCTCTCCAAAAAATTACTTTAGTTTGGCCCAGACTATCTCAAGGAGATGGCCACAGGGAACAAAACAAGGCCACTGGAGTAACATGTCTCCTAACCCCTCAAAGGCTTCCCATGACAACCCTGGAAATGAATACAGCAGTAAAGCTTGTAGCAGAAAGGCTACAAAAAATGATCTCTCTTCTTCTTTTTGGTGATGGATTATATTAGGGAAGGTGAGAAAAAGATTGCATTAATTACGGTGAAAACAACAAGATACTGTACCAAAGTACAGTAGTGAAGTACATACCTGAAGCAGTCAGGAAAAACATTCAGTTTATACCATATATATTCTAAAATATTTCCTGCATTTACATGAGGTGCTTCTTTTTTCCCCAAAAGTTATGTAAAATCATGTAACCTGTTGCACATGACTTTCTTTTGCCCTTGGGCTAACTCACACACTTTCTCTTTGAACAGCATTCAAATTTCATTCTCTAGAATGTGCAAACAAGCTGAGACAGAGGCTCTTCTGGTTTTGGCTCATTGTAAGGGAGGGGTGTGTGTGTAAATATATACATTTTATTTTACACAAACACATAAAGTGGTGCAAACACCAATGTTGGAAGGCGCAATAAAAACCTTTTTAATGGGAAAGGGAGAGAATCCAAGAAACATGTTGTTAATGCAGGCTTCATTCAACAGGTCATTGCAAACCACCTAGCATTCAAATAAAAGATGGTGATTTGATACATACTCCTGTTTTCCTGGCAAAATGCCAATTTGTGACACAGCACCGTGAAATGAGGAAGGACATGAAATACAGTGTTGAGATTTTTTTGGTTGTTGTTAAAAGAATAGTAACATCTTTAAAAGAAAGGCGGTTGTTTTTTTCCACTGTGAATGACAGAATCCATTTCAGGAATAATTCTGATATCAATAATTTCACTAAGAAAACTCTGAAGTAGCATCAGCTTCTGCAGAATAAAAGTAACTTGGTCCGAAAGGGGAAATTACAAACACATCTAGTGTTAATAGCTTCATTTAAATAACATAATATGTAATAGACACAAGCTCTATATATAGGCCCTCAAATTAGGTAACTAGAACAATGCCAATCTGCTAATGATATACCAGATGACAAAAGTATAATTTTTATAGAAATATATACATCTGCATGTGTATAAAATTAAATATATATACATAGCCTATAGGCAGGCACACACACTCACGCACAAACACCCCAAATGTATGCAATATGCAAACACACCTGTCAGGTAGCACACACTCATTAGCCATAATTAAGCATAAATGTTCTGTAGACATTTCCTATGAGATATTTCACTTACTGTAAGTGTATTAATTTTTAAATGTCCATACAGTATTTTACACTAGCTGTGAGGACTGTACTATAAGTAAGTTGTAGACAGACGTCTACAATTTAGAATTTTCTTCATGTTACCTCCACTACAAATGTCTTTACTCCTGGAAGAGCTGCCAAAGTATTAAACCAGCCTGAAGGAAGTTGCTCAGATGTGATCTTTAGATAGGAACATACGGAGTTCCTATAGTATGTTTCTTTAAAAAGAAAGAAACTGTTTCAGATTCTACACTTAGAGAAACCCCAACACCTTTAGGACACTGCAGAACAATAAATGAATATCAGAAAAGATTTTGTGTTTGGATGCTTGTCTTCCAGGGATTTGGTTTACTTTTACTCTGTGTTTCCTGGTTGATAAATAGGAGAAAAACACCAGCAGTCCAGAAGCAGCAGCAGCTGCAGCAACAAAAAGGTTATGAAAAGTAAGTGCTATGCAAATAAAGGAAATAAAACAAACAGATCATTTAAAGCATAAAAGAAATAGAAGAAACGACCGTAAATCAACATGCTTGGGAAAGAAAATTAAAATAAAGGGCAGTTTGAAACAAATCAAAATGTCATCAAAGCAAAAAAATGGCAAAACCATAAAGAACTAATAAAATAAACAGTAATTGGAAGAAACTGCAAATAAAAATAAAATGGAACTAATAGGACCAACAGGTGGTTGTTTTTGTTACACAACAGACTGAGTGGAAGCAGAAGCTTTTGGGTTTCCCCAGAAGATGGGAATGCTGTTGGACCACTGGCCCTAGCTTGTGAAACCATAACAAGAAGTGATCAACCCATTTCAAAGTTTTAATCCAAACATGTTTGAATTTTCTGACAGTCTGGATGCAAAGTTGATACCTGTTTCCTCCAGTTATCTAGTAGGCTACAAAATTTAAAAGAAAATAATTAATCCCCATCCCCCCCCAAGCCAAAAGTGTTGATTGAAACACCTCAAAACCTGACAACCAACTAAATCTTTGCATGTGTCTTTTTTGTGAGCGGAAACCGGATTTCAAGTCTGGACACAAACTGGTGCTCAGGGCTGTTGGAGTTACCCTGCTTGTGCTGTGGAGCCAGCTCGGGGAGCTGGCTCGAGGCGTGCGGAGGACAGGATGGGACACGGGGTTCCATGAGGCAACCCCCAAGATTATAACATAAGCACTATGAAATGTGCAGGGAGAGAAGAAAATAATCAGCTAATAAATGACTTGAACAGGTATCATTTCACTTCTAACTAGACACTGGCTCCTAAAGAAGGAACTCACCAAATTCATCTGGTGTATCTGTTTTATTAGCTACGACAAGTGAATGACACAGAGTTGTGGCCAAAATTTGTGAAATAAGCTTAAATTAATAGTAGGCCAAAGAAAGGGCCTTAGCTGGGCAATACACGGAGGAGAGCGGCTGCTGGTATGATGTATTGCTCTGTAATGGCTTAAATCAAACGGTAACTTTCACAAAAATTGTAGAGTTGTTTGATGTACTGTCAACACCAGTGTGAGTAGCTGCACGCTGCCTGCCTGAAGTTCCCCTGACGCCTCCTTCCAACGGGCCAGCTGCCGCGGCCGCCTCCCCCACGTGGTGGGCTGCAGGGCTGTGTTCTGTGGCTGGGTGAGGGACAGCAGGCTGTGCCAGCAGCGCTGGTGAGCTGCACCCTGCACTACCATTTGTCACCAGCTTCAAATGGCTGTGCGGCACCTGCATTCTGGGCTAAGCAGGCAAAACCACCGTATCACACTAGTGTAAAAGAGTCAAGCAAAAGAGACTCAGGACTACAGTTGCAGTAAGTTGCAGATCTGGAGCCATTTCCTAACAACAGATATAGATGAATAAAGTAGTTGAACAGTCCATGTTAATCGAGCCCACTAGAAACCTAACACCCTGCTTCAGCAGTTCATTTTGCCTTTTTTTTCTTTATATTTATTTGTTCTTAAACGGCCCCTAAACTCATACTGTGCAGTAATTTATACAAATATTCACAGGCAACTCTGCACTCAGTATATATAATTTTATTGTTTTGACTTAAAAGTCACAAGACTGAAATAAAAATGCACGGGTGGCACTTTGCCATACTGCCCCTGGAGAACAAGAGGCTGTCAGCCCGAGCTCTGTGCCAACAGGTTGCTGTGTACTAGACTAAACTGAACAGCAATAAGTCTACACAGCAGAGCTTTGCTGAAAGATGTGATCACACCTCCTAATGTGACTCCATGGCTCTGTTACTTACAGCTAAATTACATTATTATGACTTCATTGTTGAATCCCAATTCTCCTAATTATAGCCTAGAGATCTATTATTTGATTTTGTAACACCAAGTGCTTCTTTTCTAAATCATGTAATCTCTTGTAGCTTATTAATGTCAGGTTTGTGCACACGCAGGGACTTGGTTGTTTGCCAGGCAGAATCAAATTTTCAAATTTTCACTGTGTTATGTTGCAGGGGTTTGCTTGTTACAATCTAATTATATTGGCACTGAAAGCAAATTTATATTATAAAGCACTTTAACTCTTTCACGGAAACATATTTGCATATGTAAGTGTCTCGCCATTGGTCTATTAGCTTTTCATTGGGAAATTTTTATGGGATTGTGTGGAAAGGAATAATAATTCTGAAACCATTAACTATTTATTTTCCTTTGAAAATGTGAATGTTTTCATTTAAAGCGATGCTCATTGTAATAAATCCATGAGTTAAATGCAAGTGGGTGCCACACAGGAAACTGCCTTTAAGCTTCCTAATGACAAAACTGGAAAAATGGACATTTATTGTTTTATTAAATGACATAAATTTTAAAATGCCATTTTAAATTGAGACTCTATTTCCCCAGCATAAAAACTGTCTGGCAGGTGGTTTGGGTTTTATTTACATAATTCCCAATAATGCTAAGTATATTTGGTTACAAGTAGAGTATTTTACAGTATGAACGAGCTTTAAAGCTTTAAAGTCCCAATAATATGCATGTCACCAGCTTCTGCTGAATTCAGTGGAAGTTGAAGGGACTCAGGATCTTGCAGACTCAGAGAGTGAGCAAGAGTGAAATAAGAGACTATAATTCTCAATGACTAGGTTGGGGCCATGAGTGGTTTTAAAGCTCTCTTCTAACTACCTGGTTGCGTAACACATTCTCAGGGCAGCGAGGGCTGCGCCCCAGTCTGCCGTTCCCATAACATAATAAAAGGCTGCTGTTTCATTTTCTTCTTCACCTGGTGTAGCTGTGAGTGGCTCCTGAAAGGAATGGGTTTGCACCATCCCACTCTCCTGGTTGCTCACAGCCAAGAGGTTTCCACTTCTCTTGCATGAGGTCAAATGACTGTGTGTCTGCAGCATAAGTCATACAATGTGCAGTTTGATGATTTTTTTTTTTTTTTTCATTTGCCCCTGCCCTCCCCCCAGCAATTTCAGTCAGATCACTCATTTGGACTGATTTGCTGTGTAGTCAGGAGTTTTGTTGGTTCTGCATAACAGTTAGATTTCCACCATACAGAACAAAATGTTCCATAGGGGATAATTCTGCCTAGTATGTGACACCTCTGTCTCTGACATCAGAGAAGCAAAAGAAGGATCAGCATTCAGAGACAAGCCTAGGACTGAGCAATTTGGGGAAGACTTTGTCATTCAGTATATATTTATAACAGGCTTAACAGAATGCAGCACAACCTTTGTTTACATCCTAATATGAATATAAGATCGTGATGGATAAAACATACGTAGACACAGTTGCCACTAGAAGTTAATGGATTGCAAGATTTACTGCCAACAGAACAGTCTGCCCCATTGCCCTACCTAAGTAGGCCTGGATGTTTAGTCCACAGAATTCAACAGAACTCCTTCCATTGACTCCAGTGGACTCTGTTGCTGTATGCTCCAGGTAGGTAATGAGTGTGGTAACCTACACAGCATTCTTCGACGAATCTCAGTAAATACTGACTATGATATATGAAACAGGGATGATGTGTTTCTCAGAAGGAGTTAATGAGTACTGTGTTACTGCTTTATTTCTCCTCTACAGGGAGAAGCTTACCGTCCATTTTCTTCTTTCCAGATGCACATTGAGAGGTATTGACCCGATGCACAGGAAACTTTCCTAGTAAGCTCATCCTCCTGTCATTTGAAGAAGATCCCTATCTTTAGTTCTGTGCTCCTTGTTAGATTTTCCATTTATTTATCCAGTCCATGGTCACCAGACCAAATAGCAGTTGACATCTGTTTATGCAGTTAGTGCTCCTTATGGAATCAAATCCAATGTCAGTTCTACTCAGTGAATAATAAAGTGTAGCTTCCAATGCCTATTAAAAACACCCCATTGGTGGGCTTCGCTGCTGAAGAAATGTGTAAACTCTACAGCCAGATTTAATGGGTTGGTTTATACATGGATCACCTTACAGCGCACGTGAATACTTTTAATATTTGCAAGGATTATCATCTCCATTCCAAGTAGGTATTTGGAAAGAGAGGTGCAGGAACAACTACTTTTTCTAGTAAGGTGTTTTTTCTATATATTTTGATTCTGCAAAAACATCGAGAACCACTAGCAAAACTGGCACCAGTCAAGTGAATAATAAGAATAAAAAGAGATTTCCATGAGAGAATAAGATACCAAGAGGAAGACTGTTATCAAGATACAGTGGAACAAATGGGCATTATATGTATTAAAAAACAAATGTTACATTTACTACAGTTGCAGGAATTTTAACCTCTTTGACCTGATCCCTGTAAAATCCAGGCCTCCTATTTAAAGTTCATCTGAAGCTGCTAAAATGAGAATTACAATTAGAATTGCAATGCAAGTAGCACAGAGATCTTCTGAGTTTCCCGCACAGTAAGTTTATGCACATGCACATACACACACACATATTACTAAGCAACGTAAGAACTATGAAATTTAAAAGAGCAACTCTTGCGTCTTCAAGGAAAGCAATAGCCCATGATAAAGAAGTGATGAAAAAGTGATTACACAGCAAATTACCCTTCTGTAAGGGTGTTTAGTAAGAAATACTGATCTGTGGCTACTTAATGTAATTTGCAGCAAATCGTTGATCAAATGTATGGATACATATGAGGGTCCCTCTTGTTGTTCTATTAAAGTAGCATATTCAACAGTTTTATATAGCTGTCTAACAAGGAGATGAGTTTTTGACCCAAAAGAAGCTCCAGACCTTAGATTTTCCTTGTGGTAGTTTCATAGGATTATGATCAAATAATGGATTGTGGTGCTTCTTGATTACACAGTTATGGAGCAATCACCTGCCATGTTTGCCTATCCAGTTTATCTTTCTAATCAGGTCACACCATAACTGAAGATTTTAAAACAAATTTAGTGAAACTGCTACAGAAATTGCCATGACAATTTTGATTCTGAACTTCATATCAACCATACTAGCTGCTCACACACCAGTTTTCTTTTGCTACAAATATTAATGAACTTTGCTGCTTCTGTGTTTTGTTTCAGCACAGTTGATACTGTAGAGGTTTGTACTTTGCCTTGCACTTTTTTTTCGGTGAGACGTGTATGTACATCCTGGCCTAAGCACATGCACTGATACACTTCATTTTGGAAGTAGCATAGGGAGATGATACAACTTGATACAACAGCTGGTGAAGCTGCAGATGTTTGACAAACTTTGGAATAGAAGTAAGGTCTCTGAAGCCCTAGAGCTGTGGATTCATTGTTGCCTTTCTTACCATTTATAAATATGTATTGGATTTCTGTCCATTAGTGTTTTGTCTCAAAACTGTGCTGTTTCAGCTGGATTTAAGGCATGTGCACTCATGTATTTTTTTCCTGGGGAACATATTTAATACATAATAAATTATTAAATAGGGGTGTGTGTGTGAAGAAATTGAACCAAAAGGAGACACCCATAGAAAACCAATTTTTGTTGGCTGTATGACACATTAATGAACCTTACTCAGTACCTCTATTGTGCTGAGTGCCTTATAATGAAATATACTGGGCTAATGGCTGCAGTGCAGTGGGTTTAAGTAAAACCACAGCAGGTGTGTGCCTTAACGAGGTGTTAATGGAGAGACAGGTGCATGTAAATATGGGGCAGGAGGGCACAGGAATGGCCAGGAGAGAGGGCAGAGCAGTGTGACTGTGAAGTGCTCTAATGGCAGTTGCAGAGTTAAGCTCTAACTGTACTGTGGTCTTTGATACTGGCAAGACTTAATCTATAGTAAAATATTCTATATTGTTACTCTGTCAATGGAAGAGGCTGGCACTAGGAAAACTCCAAAGATAACTCTTGTTTCTTTATGTATTTGGCTAAATGAGTTTTCCTAGGAAATACTGCAGAGAGGTTTCTGCAGATTAATCACTGGTTCCTGACTTGGTGTCTGTGGCTTGGGCACGCAGGTATGCATAAGGGGGTCATATCTCCACCTGCCTTGGATGGAAAGAATTTATATGAATTCTCTTGAAGGAAAAAACAGATATTGGTAGTCAAGGGCCCTAAACTGCTCAGTGAACAAGCAATGAGAAAGGCTAAAACCAAGCAACCTCAAGTATCAAGCTTCAGTGCCAGGGAGGTGCAGAGCTGCTCAGATAAAATCCACGTTATAAAGTAGGCACTCATTCACATGTTCTGAAATGGTACAAGACAACATTTTTTTTGTGTATAACAGTTGATAGTGTAGGAAGCAATTGTCAGGAGTGGTTATACCACAGCAGTTCCAAGAGCTGGTGGCTGTGCAGGACACACTCTAGACAAGTATCTTCCTGAACTTAGAAAGTTGAAGCCTTTCTTAGGCAAATTAAGTTGTTAGTCTTTTCTACTAAAATGGTCTATGACTTCTTATATTCCTATCCTAAGAGACAAGTCACCTTGAGTTTTGTTTTTTCTTTGGTTTTGCAAACAATAATAAATGTTGTTGTTGATGCTATCGTGACTCTCACTTGTTAGCAACTATGGCTGTTAGAGGAATAATTCACACATCAAAACTTCTCCTGGCTAACACTGCCACAACAATCACTGTTTTTCTCCTGCCTAACTTCTTATGATGGAGTCTGCTACTAAAACTTTTTTTGAACCCTACAGATAGAGGCTTCCTTGTTGACAATAAAATAAAAAGCTCTGATTCTGGGAAATAATTATCCCAAGAAGTATTTTTCCAAGATGTGGTGAAATGCCAACTTGTTGTCTATTCTACTCTGTTTGAGATGCATATTGATAATGTTTTGAGTGAATCAGAATAGATTCCTTTGGAAGATTCATGATGAACAAAATTGTTAGCAAAAAAAAAAAAAAGTTTTTATTAGCACTTTTCTCTTCTTATTGCTCCTTAAATTTCTGACAGTTTCATCTCCCTCTCAGTTGTGAAACAGGAGTATATGATAAGTCGGCTCCAAATGTCATCCTCAGGGTATTTCTTTAGGCACCTGACATGAGTGCCATTAGCTCATATTACTCAATAACCTGCTGGCATTCTGAAGGTGCCTAAAGAAATAACATGAATATATTGCTGGAATTTGCATTAAATGTGCATGGGTAGTAAAAAAATTCTGGATTCTTTGACCTCTTTGTGGTTTGTATTAAAAAAATAGCTAACTAGGATCTCTTTATGTTAGAACAGCTGCATGCTTTTAAAAAAGCTCCTAAAAGCTATTTACTTTTAAAAATGTCTTTATTTCTAATTTTTCATGGTTGAAAATTAAAGTAGTCTATTTCCATTAAATTACACTGCAAAAAATTAAACTGGATAAACAGAAAGTTTAATGACACTGCTTGCGTCTCATGGAAAAAGGAAAAAAATATGCTAACCTCTGAAGATTGCTTGTTACTCTTTAAGGTGTAATCTTTTGAGTTCATTTTTTTTCAGTTTGTAAGGCAAGCTTACAGGCACTTTGGACAACTTACGATGACACTCTGTGCCATAAATGTGATGCAGTGCTTCATAAATGTGACAAAGTACTTCCAAAACAACTGTTGACTTTTAAAGGCATGCTACTTCTCTAAAAGTAGGATATTTATTGTAAGTGCAGTTTGTTGAGATTCTCAGCTAATTTGCTACCTGTGTTATGAATTCAGAAGAAGTTCATAATTGTAAGTGTCTATGATATTACTGTGTTTTAAACCAGGCTTGACAGCACAATAGAATCCAATAAAAGAAGGTATCAGTTGTACAAGGGGTGCTTGTACAGAAAGACAACTAGAATGCAAATAGGATAAAAAAATAATTGACGAAGAAACTGAAACATAAAAACTTCATGTGTATTTCTGTATTACATCCTCTCCACATCACCATCTCAGGAACCAAACATAAAAATACTATTGTTATATTAAGAGTGGTTCTAATGAAAACTGAAGCATATAGGAGTTAAGATAAAATAAAGCTGTGGCCCATCAGATTGATATATTAAATAATCTCTAAAAGATGACACATATTTAAATC
>NW_010521324.1:39046-40204 GCF_000687285.1 Phaethon lepturus | reverse complement strand
ACTCTTTCCCACTGTAAGCTGTTGGTGTTACATAAAGATGTTTTTATTCTATTCTGTCAAAACAAAATACATTTCCAGCTTGATGGTCATCTGTAAATTCAGAGTTTGTTTCTCAGTAGATTGAACAAAGGCCCGCTGAATCCAGCCTTACACCGCAAGAGATCAAGTGATCTTTTAAAATTTAAATCCAATCAACATAATGACCCCAGCAGAAACTTCCCACTGTACTTGTCTGCTATTGTCATGATATACCAGATGACCCCGAGGTTCTATTGCATGAAATGACTATTACATGAATATTTTTAATGTGAGAATAAGCTATAGCAAAATGAAACTATGCCTGATTATAGAAATGTACTCATCACTATAGCTGAAAACACTCCTATTTCAGTGTACCGAAAAGCTACTATTTGTGTGTTTTCCAGATCACAGAATCACAGAAACACTAGGTTGGAAAGGACCTTCAAGATCATCAAGTCCAACCATTAATCCAGCGCCACCATGTCCCCTAAACCATGTCCTGAAGCACCACATCCACATGTTATTTGAACACTTCCAGAGATGGCGACTCCACCCCCTCCCTGGGCAGCCTGTTCCAATGCCTGACCACCCTCTCAGTGAAGAAATTTTTCCTAATATCCAATCTAAACCTCCCCTGGTGCAACTTGAGGCCATTTCCTCTTGTCCTATCACTAGTTACTTGGGAGAAGAGGCCAACACCCTCGTCGCCACAACCCCCTTTCAGGTAGTTGTGGAGAGTGATAAGGTCTCCTCTCAGCCTCCACTTCTCCTTACATATGGCCTAATATAAGACATTACCCCTCAGTAAAACCCTTGGCAGCTGGAAAGGGCAGTTACACTGCATTTTATGTTGCATTACACTTATATGTGTTCAGCTGTCATCACAGGAAGAATTTAGGAATGGCAATGCCTACCACTTGAAGTACTATGGAAGGTTGCTTTATGAATCTTTTTTAATTCATCTTGCTTAAGAAATTGCCATTCCCCTCTCCACTCCATGCTTCCTCACCACATTACCATGGTGCTGTGTCTGAGCTGCTGTGCACAGCTGAACCTGAGCAGATTAAATTTATCTATGTTTATAAAATCTTTGCTTCAAGTGATTTCCAGAAGTGACCATCAGAATAAGCAGGGAAA
>NW_010521324.1:14291-39036 GCF_000687285.1 Phaethon lepturus | reverse complement strand
TGAATACCTATGTCAGGGCTTTACCTTCAACAACAGCAGTGTTCCACAGACTGTCTGTTATGACAATTCAGGGAATTCATCCAAAGGCGTTGACCTATTAGTCTAGTTAGAACTTTTTAAACAAGGCTTGAAATAATGTAATGGTAAAAGTCCATCTATCACTAAAAATATTATGACTCCTAGAGGGAAATATGAATCACAAGAGAGACAAAAAGGAGTATCGGGACAACCTGACAAATACTTGTCTACTGCAGTACTTAACTAGTGTGTCAGAAATGAACACATCACAGGGTGACAATACCGATCTAGAATGGTACAGTTTCATGCAGGAGAAGCAGGGGAGAAATGAAAAGCATATCAATATATGCGAAGAATTAGCACATTTTTCCTGTAGTCCTAGAATGAAAGAGATTAAGATAAAAAAGGAAAAAGACAGGCACAATTTCCTGATGAGTGTGGACTACTTAATCTGAAGAAGATTAATATCACTTACTTGAGCAGGGAGAACCATGGTAATGGGGAAGGCAAAAAGGGGTGGAAATAAGTTTTAATCACCCAAGTGGCGAAATAGCAAGGCAGAAGCAGGTCATTTTGGCATGTACTATAGACACGTTTCAGAAGGTAGAGAAAGGTTCCAAAAAACCAACAATTTAGACTCGATTCTAACTAGTAAGGAGTGACTGGTCAAAAATCTGAAGATGGATGTGATAGTAAACCAAAAGAGTTCATGATATGCAAGGCAAAAAAAAGGTGTTAAGAATAACAGGAGTAGGACAGCAGGTTTAAAAAAAAAAAAAAAAAAAAAGGCAGACCAACTCAGGGATCTGGTAGATAAACTCTTTTGTGAAGAAATTTTATGGAAAAGAGGACTTCAGAGAAAGTGGTGGTTATTACATTAAATATTAAAGGCACAGTAGCCATCTGGCTCAATGAAGGAGAAAAAGAGGAAATGTAACAAAGCAATATAGAAGCTTCGGGACCTCTATAGTATAAGTCAAAAGACAATAAAGACTAACAAAATGGAAACAGTGATGCCTAAAGATGTGTATATAGAAATATGCTGACGTGGAAGGTTTAGATCAAAAAAGTTGAAGTACAAAATGACTTATCAGTATCAAAACAAATAAAAGGTGTTAAAGGGAAAAAAAGTTGATATATGCCAAGTAAGGAAAGAAAAAAGGAAGCATCCATTATTTACCATGAAAAAAGAAAGAAAAGCAGCTGTCCTAGAATAAAGTCTTTTCTGCCCTTTTTAATTCATTCTTCATCAAAAAGGTTAGCTGTAACGCCAAGATTTTTCATTTTAATAGAGGGAGATGTGTAGAGTCTGCAATGGGAAACGCATGAGTTAAGGTGTGTTCAGATGAGTTAGATGCATTTCAGTCAGCAGGGCCTGATAGAAAATTCACCTTAAAGTTCTTTTAAAGTGAGTTAAGGCAATCTCTGAACCAGAAATGATCATTTTCAAGAATACAGAAAGGCTGGGTGAAGTCCCATAGGACTGGAGAAGGCAAACACAGTAACTGTCTTTAAAAGAGGGGAAAAAGAGCCTTCAAGTAGACTGGCTTTTAGAAAAGCGCCTGTCTCAAACAGTCAAGAAAGCATAATGTGTCCTAAACTAAATATGCAGAAATCATTGTTCAGTTCTGAAAGCTGCACCTTGAATTTAGTGGATACATAACAATTTTCACTACACAGATGTAATTGCCTCGATTGGTGCAACACTGTTTGCAAGAATGGTGGCCAACAGAATTTAAGAAACTTGAGATATATTCCCTGCCAAATGCAGGTCTGAGGCTTCAGTTTGAAGACCTTGATCCTGAGGGCAACTCTAGGAGTCTGGGATTACAGCAGGAGAAGATGCATGTCCTTTCATTAGGGGATCTGAATCAAGCTGGCACAGCATGATTAACTTTGAGTCTCAGATTGTTTTTATTTTTACGTATTTATTTTTCCCTGCCACAAGATACAAGCTAGTATGTTTAGTTAGAAAAACATGTTTAATTGTACTCTGTACAAACTCCATTTAGAAAGAAAATGTTTTTCAAATAAAGTCCTTCAAATGTTTTGTGCAACATCTGGACTTTTTTTTTTTATCTAAAGGATCTGAAAGGAATTTAGAATCCCAGACTCCTTGTGGTACTCACATCTTCATAAAAAGGCAGCACACTAGAATGTGCTTGCTGCTGGGAACTGACACTTCACAATTAATAAGGAAGTAAAACGTATCCTACTTAGTACAGGCTTGATCCTGTACTGCCTAGGAGTTTTGCCTGAGGGCCTTTCTGAAGAGGACTGTGACTTGTATGCAAGGTGGAGAAGAGTTTTAAAAAGATTGTTTCCTCCTCTTATCCCCTAGTGCAGGGGATGACCACATTCATCCTGGTATGGCTTGTGTCAGGATGCACATGCAACATTCACGCTGGGCAGCAGTGACAGGAGTGCATGAGAGCCATGCTCCTGCAGTCACCATCACGGCAGATGCAGCACAAGGGAGAAGCTCATACGCACAGCATATTCTTCATAATGCAGATTAAATTCTCCAGACTATTTAGAGAAATTACAAATACAGTATGATTTACTCTCATAATTTTATCACAACTCTTAAAGTTTATTTGTGGCTTCCCTGTAAGATCTGGTTTCTGGAATCATGTGATGATATAAAACCTTAATCTTTGTTAAGGTTTTATATTTTTCTAAAAAAAAAAAAAGAAAGTCTGTTTTAAACTCTTAGATTTACAAAGAAAAGATGCAAAGCATGAATTGTAAGGGTTTAAAGGCAGGGCAAGAACCAACAGTTTTAATTATTTCTTCTAATATTTTGGAGTTGATATTACAATTTTTGATGGGCTAGGTCAACTAGAATATTATCTTGGGCTTTTACTATATGCTGTTCTCTTATTCTCTGTGGTTTAAAAAATCACTGTTGCTTTGAAGAAAAATGAATTCTAGTCCAGGGCTATCAAAGAATATAAAGTTCCAACAGTTTTCAGGAATACCTAAAAATTTAGGTTCCCACTTCCCATAGAAGGTCAGTGGCAGCCAGGTGTTTAATTCTTGTAAGCTCTTTTGCAAATCTCATCTGAAATCTCTGTTATTTTCAAGTAAGTGTTTTGCCTGTTGAACTAGAGGACCAGAATCGACTGTTGCACAGTATGTTTCTTATAATTACTCACAATGGGAGACTGCACTCACAGCCAACTCTGGGAGGTATTTCTGAGTCTCTGATTTCTAACATTCTTCACTTTCTCACCCTACGGTATGAACAGACTACCTTATATTGCTGACAATTTATGTTTTCTCTCTAACACCCACCTACGTAACATCTATGTTGAACATTTATGTTTACGCTAATAGCCCCTGAGAATCAATTACCATAAGAAGGTCTGTTTCTTTACACTTCAACTGATGAATCAGTCATAGGTTAAAACAAGAGGAGGTAAAAAGCCACCATGTCTGCACTGATTTTTTTAAAACCCTTTACTTAAAAAAATAATCTGGATACAGATTTTTTTTTTCTGTCCTGTGCGTGTTCAATATTATTTTACAAGCCTTGAAATATGCTTTCATAAATGGATTGAGGAAAAAAGCACTCAGGATTAACTGTATTTTTTCTACACTCCAATCCTCCGTTGTATCCCTGTGCAACGGAATGCAGTCTGTTTAGTTGGCACACCCTGGTGGAAGTAAGTATGATAGCAAGCTGATGCCCAGCTGAGCCATGGAGACTTTGTCCATCCCTCACACACAGGGATTTGTGGGGCCCGGTGATGACTTTCCCCTCTTTCTAAAAAGCTTTCAGTGATCAAGCTCTGCAAAGATGAGTCCTTTCTACCCCTTTCAAAGTTTCTGCAGAAGTACAGAACTGTCACTTGTACAGAATCTGAAGTCCATCCTGATCTGTCTTTCACAGTCCAAGGTGAACTGGTAAAGTAATGGCTTAAAGAAACTTACTCAGATTTCTAGAATAGATCTCAGATGGCTAAAGTTGCCCAATAACTGATTTTTTTTTTTAACCTTTCAAACATTGTTTAGAAATTGTCATGTTTAGAAATACCTTCACTTTCTCATTGCTGACCAAACTGACAGCAATACTGTTTATTAAAAGACACATTTATTTCCCATCAGGTTCTTTGCATTTCTGTACATTTCCAGAATTCTTCATACTCTGGTCATAACGGTCTGAGAGGTCTCACACTTCGCACCGTAGCAATAGCTGCAAAGCAGTCCACATGCAGAAATCTCAGTGAGAAAGTCTTGGAAATGGGTACTACTCCAGCAGCCTGTTCTCTGCTATATAGATAGCAAGACCGAGCCCCAGTTTTTGTCACTTATGTGGTACCTTTCCACAAGAAAACTTACAGACAAATGCTTACAGACAAACTCCTGGGAGCAAAGAGCCTCTGTTCAGAAAATAATGAGAAGAACCTGGATATTCATTCAAATTATGACCCTTTTGATCAAACACTGCCTTTCTTAACCTGTGATTATATATGTACAATGGCAAAATAGATGCAGGATGAGCAAAGATAGATATCAAGAAATATTGGCAAAATGCTTCCTAAGCACAGGCAAAATAAGAAGTCATACAAAAAAGCAATTTAAATGCCAATCTCAAAGCTCTTGAGATCTTCCTAATTCTGAAGTTCACAGTGAGGAATTTATCAAACTATCAAAGGAATCCCTTTTTTGGAGGAAATTCATTTCAATTTAATTAAACATCCTGAAAAAAATATTTTGTAAAAGACAAATATTTTTAAAGTTAATGCAAGGCAACACTGATATGTATAATTTCCATCTGAGAAGTATAAAAACCATATGACTGTAGTTCATAGTTACAGTCTCACAGCAATTTCCAAATTATAGCTCCCTATTTTAGAAGTGAAAAGACTTTATTTTCAAACCGCTTGTCTCTTTTCTTATACATTACTATCAGTATTAAAAAAGAAGAAGAGAGGTTTCATGGTCAACTTTTAGCCTCAGTTTCATGTATATAATCCTGGTATACTGATGATGTATAGAAGACATATAAATCAAGTCTCCCTATGCAACACAACCACAGTTAAGAATTTGAGAAATATCTGAGTCACCAAAGTCAGTACCATCTTTGTCTTAAAGCACTTGCAGGGCACATCTGCTAAAAGAGGAGATTGCCTTTTTATATAAATGCTTTTTGGAGTGGAACCACAATGCAAATAACCCAAATAAAGCAGGGAGACAGCCTAATGTGAATGAATGTCTTGCAGAGCCAAAAGTTTAGGACAGCAAGAACCAAACTACAACTGTAAACAGGCTTTCAGGCAGCACCATGCACAACCCCGAGGTAGTGTAGGTGTGGCTATTTTGTTACCTGGGAAACTGCAATGCACAGTGTCATCTCAGCTTCCTGACAACTTTCCTGTTGTGCCTGGAGTGTCCTGGAGAGCAGTACTGTGATTCTGCTTAGGCACTCATGGGCAAGGTACATCTCTGCAGTTGTCATGCCCCATTAAATGAACTCCATTTTACTCCTAAATCAGTCAGAAGAAGAGAGATGCTAGGCTCCCATACAGTGATTTAGCAAGATGTTATCCTCCTCTTTGCTGCGAAGTAGAACTGTGTCATCTCAGCTACAAACGGTCAAAGAAGCCCTACTGTATTTTTGCCTGTTAACTTTCAAGAGAAAAAGCTTTCAATATTCGTGTTTCCACAACAAGCAAACCCTTATATACCTGCCTTTGTCTGGTACTAATGACAGTATTAATTAATTCCATACAAATATCAACTGTGTCTCCCTTGTAAGGATTTTGGCCTCACCAAATGGCTGTTTTCTCTTACATTCCATGGGCATGGTCCAAACTTCATCGAGTCAACTAGATTCAGCCAAGTGTGCTTCGGCTTGGGTGCTGCACACCCAGGTTATTTGGCATTCATTGTTAGGAAAATTACATCTCTGCTGTGATTCTTGTACCAAATCTTCCCTCCATAAAATTATTCATTAATCCTTCCAATACTTATTTACAGGTATCTTTTACCTTTTTCATATGGTACATTGAATTAGCTCACATTTACATTTGCTTAGTAATCACACATCGCCATGGTTCAGGTGATGTCGTCCTGGCAACATGCTTAACTGGGGAAACTTGAATGTGTATTTGACTCTTGACTTTTCACATGTTTACTATGTAATTTGATCTCTTCCAATTTTGCTTTCTTATGATCATATATTTGCAGTGTAGGTCTACTTTCCTTTGACCACAACGCTCAAACATGTCTTAAGTAAAAACAATGAAGTGCAGTCCTCAGGGCCAGTGATTCCACAGTTTTTCATAAATTGCAGGAAGTTTCACTTTAGTCCACTTACAGCTGCTTCACCATTTTGCTGATACCCATACTTGAGGTAACACAGAGAATTTTAAAGCGACATAAATAAATGGGAAAATGACACTGTATCAGTCTAAGTGCTGCTAACAGGAGTTCAAGAACGATACAGAACAAATAGGGAAAATATCATATATGTAAATCATTTGTGAAATCAAGTTAAAATTAGTGACAAACAAAATTGAGTTCCCTTTGTGGTTGATTTCCATTTAGCTGCACCCAACAATAAAATAGTTATCAAAGAAAGCTACCAATTAGATTTTAATTCAAAACATTTCCAGAAAACAGTTCCCAAATCTCAATTGATATCTCTCCAACAACCTCCTAATTGCAGCAAGTTGGTGGTAAAGAAAAAAAAAACTGCTTTAAATGAAAAAGATGTATTCCGTCTGCTGGAGCATGCAGTATCCTTTTCTTAATTATTCCCAGAATTTCCCCTATACATGAGCTTCCGCCAAAGATTATATATAGACAGATAGATATGTATGCGTGTGTCTGTGTGTGTGCGTGCACACACGCACATGGATGTATGCTGAGAGAAAGAGACAGGAAATATTATTGTATTAAAATCTAAGGAATATATCTAATGTTCTACCACTTTTTCATGAAGCGTACTATTGGGCAAAGGTAAAAAAGACCACAGAATTCAGAGTTGGGGAACTTCTTCCACTTAGTCTTACCAAGTGGGGTGCCTTCTTGAAAGGATCTTTAGCATAATCAGGAATTCAGAATCACCTATAATAAGAGTCTCCAGAGCCTGTCTGATCTGAAAGCCTTATATACGTTTCACTACCCAGCCTCAGAGTAAAATATGTCATCCTACCCAGGAACTGCAGCAAAAGTTCATTCTTCCTCCACTTACCTGCATGAGGTAGAGACAGACCATCCCATGACTGGGAAGATCCCCGCCTTCATCTAATGTGAGACCATAGTCTTCTGAATCCCCGCAGTCTAGTCCTTGCTGTTTTCCTCTGTGCACAGTTGAAGCCTGTTGACAGCCCTCTGCACAGTCCTAAAAAAATGAGAAAGATGACACTGAGATATCTGAAGCCTGTTCTGCACAGCAAGAATATGATCCACATGACAAGAGATGGAAAAATGTAAAAATATTATTTAAGTTTTATGTTTCAACTAGAAACTTCCAAGCAGATGATCACTGGTGTCTTTGAGACCTGCAAAATCACTACCGCGTCTAGGAAGCACTAAAGATATCTGACCATCTTCCATACTGAAAGACCAGAGCACTTTTCTTCATTGCAGGTCAATGAGCAACAGACAGTTTCTTACCTCTAGCTTTCTTGTTTGGAAACCATGTAACCCTCTAAAAAAATGTTGAACCCTTCTGAACTGGATTTTTAAGCACTGTCTGGCAGTTGAAAATATGGTTACACTATAAATTCCAGACTGCATAGTATACTTTCATTGAGTTACCATAGAAGACAGATAAGCTAACTAAAGATGAGGCAAAGGTTATAAGAGGACAGTGCTGAACACCCTTTGCAAGGAAGGACTAGATGCAGAAATCAGCATGCAAGGAACATGACAGACATTTATTAGCTGACAGTCTTATAAACACAGATTTTTTTTGCACAGTTCATGAACACTTTCAAACATGATTCAGTAATATCAGGCAATGCACCTCCAGGCATTCCTCTCAGATTGAACTTTTTGAATCTGGTAGGAACCCTGGAGCAAATTTATGTTCTCAGCAGCCGAAGTTTCTGGGAGATAGAGGTCTCGCAGACACTCCTGTAATGGTCCTAATGAGAATTATCCAGTGATGCTGTAACTTATGGCAGAAGCTGAACTGACCTTATCACTCAGGATAAATGAGAAAAAATTGGCTCTGCAGATCCCCCTAACTCTTCTGGGCCTGGACTGAACAAACAGGTTTATCTCTGGTGTATGTGTGAGTTTAAAGTCTCCTACTATGATTGGTTCCTACATAACATATCTGAAAGAGCAATTGAGGGAAATCTGAGGTACTATGCATGTGCAGATGAAAGAATTATCTGAAAATTAGAGCAATAAATAAACAAACTTTGGGCATGTTGCTCTTTACCACAACATACCTGCTCTACTTTCATCATAAATTCAACCAATGTGAAAATGCCATGATTTTCTCCAAGAAGCATTCATGGACAGTCTGGCATCTTCAGTACACATTATATTAACTCTCACGATTTTGAAAAATATGGCTATAAGTGGCTATAAGACACTCTCTTTGTTTTTTCAGCTTGCTTTGCCATAGTTTTATTTTCCATAATTAGGAAATGCTTCTTGAAATGTCAAAAAAATCAATAAATATGTGAAAGGATTTTTTCTAGACTGTTTTTCTATTTGTTTGCAGGAAAACAAAACAAAACAAAACAAAAAAACAAACCAAGAAAGAAGAGATTTGGGGTCTCCAGCAGAGTAACGGAACAGAATTGAAAGGTATCAGCACGATCTCTGGCATAACAAATTTAATCATTGTATCCATTCAAAGAAGTTCTAACACTCTTATATTATGCTGTATGTCCTTGACTTCCTGCATCTTTTACTTGGTCAAAATTCATGCACAGAAGAGTGCAGATGACTTCCCTTCCATGTAAAGATAAGTTGAGCAAGTAGCAAAGCAGCAAACTTTGTCTTTGCCTTGCAAGATCTGCAAAAACTGATTTAATAAGGGATTCTACTTGCCTCCCATTCTACAGCTAAGGTCAGCAATGAAATGTGATTCTAGATTCAAACCTTCATGAAGTTCTGGGTTATTTCAGTTCAAATGTTTTGATCAGAACAGCCTTTGGTGCTTCGGTGAATGGGATAAATAAGCAGCCAAAGAAACACTTCAGCTCTGGTCAAGAGAGAAGGTTGTTACTTCTCAGCAGAAACAAAACTTACCAGGTATTGTCACAGCCACATATAAAACAAGTGAGAGGTGGAGCTGCCTCTAGTAAATATTTTTTGTCTTTAATCAGAGAAGTGTGTCTCTGACAAAGACCAGCATCTCTAAGATCAAGTTTACAACATGTACCAACAGGCCAGAGGGGAAAATATCTCAGCTAAAGACCAAACAAAAAATCACTTGTAGCTGTGAATATTAGTCAGCCAGAGAACTGCTCCCTGGAAGGTTGTTGAGGCACACTGTCCCACCCCCATACTATTACATTATATCTACAAGAAAGACACGGAAGTCACACACCAGTACCCACAGACATCCACATATGCTGACTTCATTAAAATCATATTGCGCTTTTGCTGTCAGTTTTTTTTTATCTGTAGGAAAGTGTCCTCTTCCGGATGTTTTCTCCCCCCATTTCCCTTTTTAAGATGCTGAGGACTCTGCCTCCTTCTTCCTGTGGGTAACTGAAAAAAACCCACAAAAAAGGTCATCATTCGATCTCTGCTTTGTCTCTTACTATAATAAAATGATCTTCCTTTATATCACACTTTTATATGCTTGACAGCTATGCTTGACAGTTCGTAATAAAACTCAAGTCATAATCTGCTTTCAGTTAGAATAGTCATCTTGAAACTCTTTGGTATTATTGTCAGAAATAATAATTGCTCATTGTCAACATTAACCCCCTTGAGCCTGCAGATCCATCATTCCCATTGCTCAGCTTAAGAAGCATTACTGCCTACAAGAATATGCTGCTGGGATAACGGGTAGGACACTGTTGCTGCTATATCTTACTAGATATTATTTCAATGGTGGTTCATGGTAACATTAACCCAGAACAGTTCAAAACAAGTTCTTATAAACTTCTGTTACAGTAAAAAAATACAGGCTTTGAAAAAATTAAAATCATTCACCAAAATCTGCTTTTATTAAGAAATGTCACATATACTTTTAACTAAAAAGAAACCCTACACAAGTTGGATTATTTTAATGTTTTTAACCAGAAAGTCAAATCTGAAATTGCCATACCACATACACTATTTAGGGCAAATGGGATAACACTTGAGATGATAACCTTTCACAGTTTTCCATAAAACTTTTCTTGTTTGGTACATTTTAGGCTCTAATCTTTTCACTTGGATATTTTAGGATACCTGAGCTTCACAAAGAAATTTGGAGACGTGGTAAAATAGTCTAGTATGTGATTAATAAGATCACTTTGGGAAAAAAACTTTTAAATTAAAACCAAATTTACTAAGCAGTTAGAAATCTAGCTAGATCTCCCTTTGGATAAGTAAGAAAATACAATACACTTCAAGACAGAAATTCTGGCACCACTTTAAAAAACAAATATTATGAATGCTATCATGTCCATAAAACAACCTGAAAGATAGTAATTCTATGAAAAAAAAAGAAATATGTTTTCCTTAGAATCATTTGAGACTTGCCTATTTCAAACACATCTTTGAGTGCACGGTTCCTAGTTACATATTAATGGAATTACATGTAAAAACAGTTATCAGGGCTGTGTAATGGCGGAATGGGTTACTTAGTGACAAGGTAGAATCATTCTTGTCCAAATGTTTTTAAGAAAAGACTAGGCAAACAAGACATGTGGATAGTACAGGTGTATGTGAGCCTGCTTCAGTTCAGTGAGTTGGATTAAGATTTCTTCTGGTTTCTCAGAGCTCTATAATTCTGTGACTACTGCCCAAATCCATATTGCTCCATCAAGGTCCCCGTTTCTCCCTACACTCAGGTTTAAATGGCCGTACTAAAGATTGTACATATTTCTTGATGTAATGCAGATGCTTTGTCTTTTTATACTTTCAACAAATGAGCTGCAGGACTCAGTCTTTGACGAAATATTCAGTACACATCCTCTTCAAAAGGACTAGGAACAACAACAGCTTTGAGAAAAGCTCTCTGAACTTGAACTAACATGCAAAAAGATTATCCACAGAAACATGTATTAAAACAGAATGTTATGTTATGTCATGCTAGCTAATTATTTTAGTACAGGCTTCCTCAAGTAGCTTTAGGTAACTGTGTGCTCCAGCCAACCTCCTAGTATAATATTCTATCAAATATCATGTCACTCTTCTGTGAATCAGCGATAATACTGAAATCCTTCAACAGTATATTTGTGTGTGTGTGTGTGTATGCACAAATAATGTAAGCCAATCTCCCAAAAAACCAAATGGAAAATTTTGAATTCATTAATCCTTGATCATTCAACTACTTGAATGTCAAACATATGTATATATGTAAATACTTACAACCCAGTATTGGTGTTAGTCACTGACGAGCAAGTTACTCCTCTATGAGTCTTCTTGTCTTTCAGTAAGAAAGACAACGAAAGTTAATCTCTGTTTTGGACCACCAAGAGATGAACCGTAACTTCTGAACAGTAGAAATAATTTTCCAACTTTGCCTAATTATGCTCATGCCTCTAAGGAAATGTGAAACTCAATCCGTGTGCCAGTCAGAATATTCTGAATCCACACCATTTGCTCCATTTTAACCATATCATAAATAGGTTCTTCTTTTATACTCTGTTAGAATGTACACATTTCTGAATTGTTTAGCCTCATCTTTGGATAAATATGACACTTTATGAAAATGTAACATTGTGCAGGAAATCACAATGTAACTAGTACCACATAATATTAATATTAATTAAATGTGTTTATAATTCTAGAATGTAATTAGTCTAAAAATATTTGTGCTTGGCACAGAAGTATGAGATTCATAATGAAAATCACAATACTCATCGATTGTTACTGACCCATAGTAATTGTTAAAATATGAGAATTTGATTGGGGTTAACATGTGAAATGAAAGGTTCTGTGTTTAATGATGCTAGTAGCATTTATGGTGTTATAAAATATTACATTAGGCTTGTATTTTCCTAACTGGGGAGGCACCAGAGCAGTGAAAAAAACAGTAATTTTTATTGATGACAAACAGTGCTGCAAATTTGAATATATCCTTAATGTATCAACACCAGTTAAAGATGTGGTTCGAGATTTTATTCATCCATTGAACGCAACAGCAGAAACATGATCTGCGAAGGTGCATTTAAAAACTCACTTGGATCAAAACAATAATGGTGCATCTTATCCAGTTTCATTGCACCTAGATCATGTATTTTAATCTAGAGAGATATACAGAGAATTGTATATGATGATCTCATCAGCCTGTTGACCTTACTATGTCCAATATACCTTCTAAAAATGGTAGGGAGACCTTCTTTGATGTCCAAACATGATGCATAATTTGCAACTACTGCGAGCTAAATGACAAGGTGCAGAGATTCATACAGTAGCCACATGTGATTTTTGACCTTGTGGGCATGAAGCACTGCTGGTCCTGATGCTATTAGACAACTCAATGCACAGTGGTGCCTGTACTAAAAAAGTCCTGCCTGTTCAGTGAACACAGCATTGTGGACAAAGATCCATCTGAAACAGCCACCTAACCTTTTTTTGTGGCTCATCTGACAGATTCCTGGTCGGTTTGAATAAGGGGAGTGGTAATCTATGATTGCTCTTCACACGCCTTGGAAGGTTTTAGGCTTCCAAATAAGATGTATCATTTTAGTGCTTACTACATTGTCCAAAAGTCTGTGAGTGCAAATTGCTATAATTAAATCACTCTTACACAACCAATACAGAAACACCACAACACCATTCTTGGGCAAACCAGATTTCCCAAAGCACAATACTCTTTAATTTGTTGGAAGGGAGAAATAATAATTCTGTGAATGCTAACAGCCAATACTGCTATTCACAAATATTTCAGTTCTCATGCAATGCTATTCTGGGCAGGCAGAAGATTTTAAGCTTTGTAACTCATAAGCAGTATTGGCTGTGGACTGGGGGTGGGCTGGGAAAGTGCTACTGGTAAGCTATTGGCATCTTATTTCTTGCAAGGAAAAGGCTGCCTTAGCCTTCACCTCATTTTTATATCTGTGTAGTTTTCCCTTTTCTGTAAAAAAAAAAGAAAACAAACAACAACTCATTGGGATTGCTCTCACACTTGAAGCTCCTGCTTCTGTGATCCTGCTACATTCTGATGACAGACCAGTATTTCCAAGTGACATGTAGAGTTTTGTTTATTTAAAGATCTGGTCAGCCTAAATAGAGTTTTACAGGGCAGATGATCTACATATTTTTGGCTTCCAGGAATGATTTGCTCATGAACAAACTTCAATCAGGAAACCTGCTGCCCTGGATATGAGTATTGGCTACATTTTATGTCTGTCTGTATGGCATTATGTATAATGCCAGGATTCCAGCCTAAAGGGCTGAGCTAAAGCACTGACTTCAGTTATCAGGAAGCTAGAGACCTTTACATATGGATACTTGTAAAGTACTTTGCACTTCTAGGAAATTTGGAGTAGGTTGAGTTGTCCATGAATACATAACCAAAAGTTCCCTCTCTGTTTCCATGAGGTAATTCTAGCCCGTAGAAGTGTATTGAAAAACGAACACAGTCAGAGAGGTAGCTACTTAATTACTCTTGGCTACCAAAAACACAGTCCTATCCTAAATAGTAACTTTTTAGCAGTATCTATCTGCTGGGCTTACCACACAATTGTGGTTTCACTAATTTTCAGTTTGTTTGAAAATAAAAGATAAATGTCTTTAATAAGGGTATCTCCATTACAATGAGCCACGACGCTGATACTACTAAGGCAAGAATCTAAAACTGGTTGTATTGGTACAACTAATGGCATCAGTTGGCCTTCAAAATTATGTTCAAATTACATGTGAGGGGAACCAGGACAGTTTGACAGCTAACACCCAAGTGTACATTTTTGGTCTCACTTCATTAGAAATCTTACACGCTTAGTAAAGGAGGCTGTTAGATCAAACTATTCAGGCATAGATTTATGCCGATTGAAAAGGCCACATCTGATGAATTCACACAATAGAATCATAGAATCATTTAGGTTGGGGAAGACCTTTAAGATCACCAAGACTGACTGTTAA
This sequence comes from Phaethon lepturus, assembly GCF_000687285.1. Classification (NCBI taxonomy): domain Eukaryota; kingdom Metazoa; phylum Chordata; class Aves; order Phaethontiformes; family Phaethontidae; genus Phaethon; species Phaethon lepturus. The sequence goes on along the minus strand of NW_010521324.1, from coordinate 24,795 downwards.
CCTAGCACTGCCAAGTCCACGACTAATCCATGTCCCTAAGCACCACATCGACACATCTTGTAAATACCTCCAGGGATGGTGACTCAATCACTTCCCTGGGCAGCCTGTTACAATGCTTGACAACCCTTTCGGTGAATAAATTTTTCCAAATATCAAATCTAAACATCCCCTAGCAAAACTTGAGGCTGTTTCTTCTTGTCCTATTGCTTGCAACCTGGGGGAAGAGACTGAAACCCCCTCACTACAACCTCCTTTCAGGTAGTTGTAGAGAGTGAGAAGGTCTCCCCTCAACCTCCTTTTCTCCAGTCTAAACAACCCCAGTTCCCTCAGCCACTCCTCATAAGACTTGTTCTCCAGACCCTACACCAGCTTCATTGCCCTCTTTGGACACACTCCAGCACCTCAATGCCCTTCTTGTAGTGAGGGGCCCGAAACTGAACACAGGATTCCGGGTGCAGCCTCACCAGTGCCAAGTACAGGGGGACAATCACTTCCCTACTCCTGCTGGCCACACTATTTCTGATACAAGCTAGGATGCTATTGGCCTTCTTGGCCACCTGGGCACACTGCTGGCTCGTGTTCAGCCAGCTGTTGACCAGCACCCCCAGGTCCTTTTCCACTGGGCAGCTCTCCAGCCACTCTTCCACAAGCCTGTAGCATTGCAAGGGGTGGTTGTGACCCAAGTGCAGAACCTGGCACTTAGCCTTGTTGAAACTCATATAGTGGGCCGCATCCATTGATTCAGCCTGTCCAGATCCCTCTGTAGAGCCTTCCTACTCTCCAGCAGATCAACACTCCTGCCCAACATGGTGTTGCCTGCAAACTTACTGAGGGTGCACTCAATCCCCTCGACCAGATCATTGATGAAGATATTAAACAGAACTGGCCCCAGTACTGAGCCCTGGGGAACACCACTTGTGACTGGACGCCAACTGTATTTAATTCCATTCAACACAACTCTTTGGACCTGGCCACCCAGCCAGTTTTTTTATCCAGCAAAGAGTATGCCCATCCAAGCCATGAGCAGCCAGTTTCTCCAGGAGAATTCCATGTGAAACAGTGTCAAAGGCTTTACCAAAGTCTAGGCAGACAACATCCACAGCCCTTCCCTCATCCTGACATGACTAAGCAGGCTTCTGATCAGTTTCTGATCACTAATGCCCAAGATGGCCTCCAACCACCACATCACCCACAAGTCCTTCTCTGTTGACGAACAACAGGTCTAACGGGGCACCTTCTCTAGTTGGCTTCCTCACCAGCTGTGTCAGGAATTTATATTCCACATACTCCAGGTACCTCCTAGACTGTTTCCTCTCTGCTGTACTGTATTACCAGCAGACATCTGATAAGTTGAAGTCCCCCATGAGAACAAGCTCTAGCAATTGTAAGATTTCTCCCAGCTGCTTATAGAGTATTTCGTCTGCCTCTTCACCCTGGTTGTGTGGTCTATAACAGACTCCTGCCATGATATCTGCCTTGTTGGTCTTTGCCCTGATTCTCATCCATAAACACTCAACCCTATCAACACCATCATTAAGCTCTAGATGATCAAAACACTCCCTAACACACAGGGCTACCCCACCGCCTCTCCTTGCCTATCCATTTATAGCCATCCATTGCAGCACTCCAGTTATGCAAGTCATCTCACCATGTTTCTGTGATGGCAACTATATCATAGTTTTTCTGCTGCACAATGTGCAGGCCTCCTGTTTGTTGCCCCATGCTGTGTGCATTGGTGTAGATGCACTTCAGTTGGGCTATTGATCCTGCTACCTTTTTGCAGGGAGAAGCCCTAATTCCTACGTGACTATTCTCAGGTGCTTCTGTGGTTTCTAACACAAGAATAACCCTTGCATATTTGCTGCTGCATGAATCTCCATCTCCTACCTCCACTGAGATGGCAGACCAAAAGACCTCACTAGCACACCATCCCTATAACATTGGCATGCCACCCCCAGGCTTATCTTTAGCAAGCCTGGTTTTATCCTTTCCCCCTTCAAATCTAGTTTAAAGCTTTTTCAATGATCCCTGCTAACTCCTGTACAAAGTTCCTTTTCCCCCTTTGAGACAGGTGCACCCTATCTGTTGCCAGCAGGCCTGGTGTCCTGTAAACCAATCCATGATCAAAAACACCAAAATTCTGCCAGTGATACCAGGCTTGGAGCCAGGTATCTACCAGGTCTTCCTGCTTCTTCCCTCATCATTCCCTGCAACTAGGAATAGGATAGAGGAGAACACAACTTTTGCTTCTGATGGTTAACCAGTCATCCCAAGGCCCTGAAGTCTCTCTTGATTGCCCTCGGGCTTCTTGTTGCAACTTCATCCCTGCCTACATGAAAAATCAATAACGGATAATAATCTGAGGGTCATACCAGGGTAGGAAGCTTTCTCTTCACATCTTTAACCCTGGCCCCAGAGAGGCAGCAGAATTCTCTAAGAATTGGGTCCAGTCTGCATATTGGCCTTCCATTCCCTTCAGAAGGGAGTCTCCTGTGACAATGACCCATCTTTTTGTTCTATGGAAGCAGTTTTGGTGCAGAGCATAGGCTGACTTAACCTCGGTCACACCTCCAGGCTAGATGAACCATCATCCTTGTTATTGTTTGATTCTACTTGCAGAGCCTCATACCTGTTATGCAAGGGCACCTGGGAAGGTGGGGTAGTCACAGAGGAGACACACCTGCTGTGCTGGGCAGGAACTTATCGCCATTGCCCCCTATCCCTTGAGTCACCACATTCAGCCAGGTGGAGAGAAGATAGGGAATCCTCCATATCATGTGTCCTGTCTGCCTGTTGGGCCTGTCTCAGGGACAGGAGGGTATGATTCCAGTAGTCTCTCTCTCTCTCGCACTCCCTGATACTCCTCAACCTACTCACCTCCTCCCAGAGCTCTGTCACTAAGCTGAGGAGCTCCTCCACCTGGGTGCACCTCCCACAGGCGTGCTCACTACTGCTGTCTGATACTGGCATAGGAGCAGGGCACAGCCTGCAGCCCAACACCTGGTGCCAGCATGTTACCACCGGAGATCTATCTGGGAAGCTGTTTCAGTCGTGGTGGGTGCAGACCTTAGAGAGGCCATGGCTTTCTGCTGGGTGGATACCATGGCCCTACCCTCTTAGCACTGGTTGGTATGTCAAACTTTCCTATATCACATGTAGCAAAGCTATGCAGATGCACAGCACATCCATTTAGGAGCACAACTCCTCAGGGTATTTTTCCTCATTCAGCATCATTCAGTGTCTGACACTCCTACATGCCTCTTTTTTGATCTGAAAGACAACCAGAAGTTTTGACAGCCTGGACAGACACACAGTAGTCGGAGGTCACCACTACTCAGAGGAATGATGTTCACTGTGTACACTCCTGTTACTCTAGTTCTTGAATGCTGCTTCTGATGCAGCACTAGAGGAATCACTGTAATGTAGTGAGTATGTAATCACAAAGCACCACTCCTTCTCAGGTCAGTTCCCAGGCTAAAATGGCTTTAGAGACTTTTGTATCAGGTCAGTTACTTATAACCATTTTTTGAGGAAGTAAAATAGTTATCTTGTTAAACTCACATTCATGTTCCAAACATCACAGAAAGGCTATTGCTGCAGCCAGCTCCATGTAAACTTTTCCTGTTTCAGAGGTGGGCTACATCCATGGTTTTAATGTAGTGTGTCCTGGTTTTTTATTTTCTGTTTGCTTAGAAGTGGACAGACTAGACACTGTCTTCAGAGGGAACTTCAGGATCACAAAACACCCTGGCAAACATTAAGACTTGTGCTCAGTATAACCAAAGGCAATGTGCCCCCAAAAGAAACTCAATGAAAGCTGTATTCAGCTACTAGAACACATTCAATCCACTTCAGAGAGCATTTAGGGTTGATTTGGTTAGTGCAGATGTGATATTTGTGTCAAATTCTTGTGTCTTTAGAGTAGGTAAGAAAAAGGTCAGCCAGGCATGATTGCCTTACTTTTTTCTAAGTGGGACTGTCTGCATGTACAGTATTCCTTGTGGAAATAATGGAAAAAATAAAGTTAGATGATGAAATGATATAAAGACGTTCCAAATATATAATCTCATTTTAAATCTTCTGTAATTGCATTAGCAATGAGTGACTTCAGTTTCTGCATCAACCTACTGCAGTTCCAAAATGTGCCCAGGTTACAACATATATCTGGACCTAGTTAAGAGTTTTCTCTTGAATTCTGAACCAAAACCCCATCGAACACTAAAGTCTCACTCTCTCCAATCACCACCGCTTATGAATAGGATCTTTCTCGTGGTTTTCCTGCTGTTGTTGTGTGCTAACTGCCCTGCCCCTTCGCACTCTCTGAACCCATGTGAAAGACCAATTCATCTGTGCAAGGGCAAGGGAACCCTTTGTATTGAACCTGTGCTGAACTTTATTAAAGTGACCGAGCAAGGTTTTTGAGATGTTGTGCTGCACTGCAATCTGCTTTTGTTTTATTCCTCTATTATACTTGCATTCTATTTTAAATACCGAAAGATTTTTGTTGGGGACAGACTTGAACATAGGCCTCAGGCTTATTTATCTCCTTTCTCTTTTCTGAGTTACTAATAGGTGAGATATTGGAGGAGCACTGAATAATACAAAAGAAACCCATTACTCTCATAATAATAGCTTTGCAGCTAGCCTCTGCAGAAAGATTTAGAAATGCTTAAATTTTTTAATTACAGGTGCCTTAACAAGGGAGCCTACCAGTCCAAATAAAAGATTTACTTATCATGTACTTATTACTGCATTAATCTTACAGGTATTTGACAAAACATAATCACAAACAGACGTGCCAACATTTTGACTATAGGGATTTATCTTTTTCTTTTTTTTTTTTTTTCCTATATGAAGGGAGGAAAGCTGGGAGAAAAAAGAATTGGTATTGACTATGTTCACCAGTAGGCCAAGATCGTATCTTATGCAGATAATACCTGAACGTCCACTGTGTGTGTATGCATGTGTGCAGGCGCATGTGCATACGTGAAGAAGCCAAAAAACATCTAAGGACCAATACGCCAATAACAAGAATTTGTCACAAATACTACTTGTACATATTAACTGCATCTTCAGCTATCAGTTGTAACCCAAAACAACACTGAAAGGTTTTATAAATGCTACAGATAAAATTTTACCAAAAAAGTTCATGGTGTCAAAATAATTCTTGTTAGCCATACAAAGTGTATGATTCCAATGACATTTACAGTGATTATAAAAATATTTTAACTTTGTTCATATTTGAGGATTTCACATTAGCTTGTTGATTTTAAAACTTCATCTACAACCACTGACTACATTATGGGTTATTGCAAAAGCCACTTTATAACAGGCAGATCTGTCACCTGACAGGGTGCTGATTTTAGCTTCATTTTATTACTTCATCCTTCACCTGTGACAAATAACTTAGATGCTTGGGTCTGGTAGAAAGAATATAAATCCTAGTAATGGAAAAAGATCTTCTTTACTAAGAAACTTCTTATCTGACTAGTACCATCCCAGAATTGCAAATCTTCCTGTTTTCAAAATGTTACTTTGTATTTTTGCAGTGCTGTTTTCTTATATAAGTTCCACTGATTTAACTGAGGCCAACCTATCAACATACATACTTGACTGCATGAGGAAACGAAATACATATGAAGAGTTTTGTGCGCTGACTTCTTCCACAGCTTACACAGAACACTGAGAGAATCAGTCTAATCACAAAAGTAATCATCTCCCTGGTGACAACACTTACAGGAAAAAAGACATGAGGCTCAGACACGTAGTTTTTTGCCTTGCTGAGTTACCATGCTTTAACTAAGAGTTAAAGAGCTAAAGCACATTACCTGGTTTTGCTTTGCTACAAGCTAAAGTATGCAGTCTACTGTGAGATACCTAGTTAAACTGCAGTGTCTTGGTTGTCTCTCTATGTATTTACCTAAGCATCCTGTGGGTTAAGGGTAGTCTTGTAAGACAACTGGTGAGAACCATTTAATAAAACTTTTTTAAAATAGCAAAAGAATAGCATTATTTTTTTTTAATCAAATCATTAATCAAAGACAATTTTCTCAAGACTTTTCAAGGGAGAGTTAAGCAATGCTTAGCAAATAAAAATTATTTTTTAATTGCAACCATGCTTCCCAAGATTTTAGGGATTTTCTTGTCAAACAAAATGACAACCAAGATCGTTGTCACTTTTTTTACACAAAACTTTCCACAGGAAAAGGATGTTCCCTGTCTATTTTAGCTCTTATCCTAGAAGGTAGTAGCCAACTGCATACCTTTTCCTCTTTGCCTTTCACAGCTCAAAGTCTTATATTTAAGGCAGAGAGTTAGATTTAACTCTTTAGCTGTTACCATGCTATGCTCTGATTGTGGCTGGAAATGCGCCTAGTTTGTGTCTTTGGAGGGCGTCAGAGTAGGTGATCATACAGCACGGGGTCAGATCTCTAGCTGGCATTAACTGATGTCATCCCACTGACAATGCTGCTGCGTTCATCCAGAATGGCTGAGGCTCTGACCTAGTAACCATAAAGACAAATTCCCATCTCTGTCAATACTGGGCAACTCTTTCCTGAAACTTAGGATTGGAAATAACTATGGTAATTTGGATTCCACTTTGTGACAACTGTTGGCACATGTCAGCTTTCTAATGGCAGAGCAAGAAAGAAGCACCATCAGCACAGCCTGCTCATGCTGCTGCTGTTTCTGATGCTGACATTTTTGATGTCCTAAAAGCTGTTGCCATTGCATCCTTCCCTGTTGATGCCACAGCACATCCTTGGGAAATAAGCCAAACAGCACTTTCTTTGTACTCTCCTGCCAAGACAATTTTAACCCCCTATATTCCCACAAAATACAAAACCACTGATGCGGGCTGCGATTAAATTTCTGTAGAACTTACAACAACTTACTTAAAACAATCACTCTAAAGGCTTGGAAAGGATGCATACAATATCATAGGATGGGTAGTCAGATTAATTCATGGGGTATTAGCTGAAAAGCTCTTGTTCTGTAGTGACAAAATAATTGCTTTCCACTTAAGAAGTTGTTGCATGTATTATCTCATCTTTTCAAAATATTTTCACTTCTGTGTTGCATGCCTGGCTTCCTGACTTACTAGTTACAATTGTATATTCACCTGCTTATGGTAGACATAACAGTATGGATCTTCCACATCATAGTTTTTTCATGGAAAATAAGCTGAGGAAGTCACGGGTTTGGCTTTGTGAGACCTCATCAGTAGGATTTTAGTTTTCTGCTAACCAAGATGAAACATGGAATTCATGTTCAGATACTCGTTCTGACTGACTCACTGAAACTGGGACTAGTGGGTGTCAGTGGAACGTTCCACTTCTGACTCATCTCTAATTTTTCTCAGTACAGTCTGAACTCATGCATCTTTCAGCCTCTCTGCATATTCTAACCCTGTTCATTTATGGTCGGATTCTTCTACCCTATCAACAGGTGAAGTACTTATACTGATTGCCAAAGCACTATTTATTGAACGTGGTACTGTTTAATGGAAGTGTGGCCGTTTGACTCTTGGCCTGGGATGTGTAAAAATCAAACACATTTTAAAATTATGTGTGGTTGAAAAGGTTTATAATACACAAAAGCCAGAAACATGGTGATTTTCAGAAGTCTAGAAGAAGTAGCAAAGGTTGGAAAACATTTGTAAAGATATAGCATGGCAAAACATAGGCAAATAAAGGTTAAGTGCATTGCCAGCAGCAAAAGCAACAGTAATTTTAGAAAATTCTTTGTTTCAGACTCTGGTGGCTACTCTACCGGCACCACTACCCTTAAGTGGGAGTGCCACCTCTGTTTGTTTCTTCGTTTTTTTTTCCTGCGACTATTCCTCCTTTTTCCCTTCTTTTTATCTTCCTGAAGGATTTAAATGAAGCGTGATAATTTTTTCTAAGTTTAAAAAATATCTGTCTGGCTATAACAACAAGAGACATAACTTTTTCAAGATCTTATTTTCCCAACTGGGGACTTTGGAGGCAAACTGGCTAGGCTTTGAGTTTGCTTGGAGAGCTTGAAGTGGAAACAGAGTATCTCTAGACTCACACAGCTTTTCCATCTGCTTTGAAATTTCTTTTTAAAATAAGCTATCTTGTCATGTTAAGGGAACTCTGTGAATGTATCACAAAAAACCTTTTAAAAGGTTTAGTGGACAAAGGCAATTTTTATGTCTGGACTTATATGTGACCATTCAATTAAAATGGTTTTGATGTTTTGGGCTTTTCCCATCTCTTAAAACATATGAAGAAATTGTTGTTTTCCAATAAAGCACAACAGCTTTGAAACACTGAGAGACTTACAGCTTGCTTCTCATTACACTGGTCAGTAAACATCAGGGTGAACTTAATGTATTTTTTTCATGGAGTAAGAATTTCTAAATTGCAGTTCTTTATCAGTGTATAATTTTATTCAGCACAAAGAAAAGACAGTTAACATTCTTTTGGCTGATGTGTTTTCAGGCAACTTCTTAAACTACTGCTTTTGAAACATGCTGCACTGGCGTGTGAACACCAATAAAAAGATTTGAAATCAGTGAAACTGATAGAAAGAACAGGATTTGGTCTGAGTCACATCTCTACTAAGATTGAAACACTGAGGAAAGAGTACTTAAAAAAAGCTCAGTTATTTTAATTATTGAAAAAATTCTAGCAAAAGCACTGAACAGATACTTTGAATATGTAATTGAACTTAATGCCCCAAATAAAAAAGAAAGGCACTGGGGCTGTTAACATCAAAGCTGACATTCACAATCTAGGCCTTGCAACTGATAAGCTCCTTCTAGGAAAAAAAAAAAAAAAAAAGGAAAAAAATCTCCATATTTCAGTGTCACTTGAGTAAAACTGACATGATAAAAGCAAATATGTGAAGAAAGAAAAGGCAAAGTGGGGTCAGGTTCCAGCTCCCAGCAATACCATATCATACAAAGTCTTAAGTATTCATTAAAAAGTAAATTAAATATTTCTTAGGCAGCTACAAATGAGACTTTTTTCTATAGAATCTACTTAAATGTTGCTACCACAGTAGCAAAGCAAATAAGCAATAGATACATTGAAAGCAACACTGTTCAGATAATTTTTCTGTGCTGTTGCAATGCACAAATGGTTAACATAAAAACCATTTTCTTCTGGCAGATGATTTACATTAGTTTTGAGGGTTTATAAAAGAATTAATTTTCATGATGATCCACAGAGGGATTTTACTAGCCAAGTGATACGTTAAGAATGACACACCCTGGGTTGATGGAAAATGCACTTCTTACTTCAACAGTACCGTGATACGTATTCCTAAGCTAGGCTTCTAAATAATAATACTTTCCTCTCAGAAATATACAGTGCAGTATATGGTTTGCTGCTGCTTTACAAAATCCAGGAACAAGAAATGAGCAGGAATAACCTTTTTTTTAAGAATGAAAATTAATAATTGAAAAATAAATATACTACAATACATACATTTCAGAAAACTTTTGCTTTCCTGATTCGACCTTGAAAGCACAAGCCAGAGTACTTTTGTGGGATTGTGTTTTGTTTTGTTTTTAAAAAGGAATAAAGGCTGATTATTTACATTTTCCAAAATTCTCTTTTTAATTTTTTCAAGCAGAATTTTTTCCCTCTGTAAGCCATTTTAGTGCTGTTTCTAGAACTAAAAGTCAATAATAGATAAACCATGCAACCTTCTGAAATAGGGTTACGCATATACACAAAACAGCACAGAGTAAACTAGCTTTCAGTCTTTCAATTACATACACCACCCATTACCCACAAAATGAACAAATCCCAAGGTACACAAATATGTCCGAAAGGCAGATTTAGTGTGGTTAAAGAACCACGTGGTCTTTCAGGGGACCGGATCTCAAGATTCCTGATAATAATTCATAAATACACAACTTCCTTGATCTTTATTTCTGAAAAATGAAAAGCCAAGCTGAGCACATGGCCAGTCTCTTGATGACAATGCTCAAGTTCATTTCCTCTCTGCACATGCAGCAGCTATTATTATATATTTCTTCCTGTAAGGCACACAGTTCATAATGTGTTTTTTCACAGCTCTAGTTGTGATAAAAGGATTCCAGCTATCATTTTTAATTTCTACTATTCTATGCTAATATATCTGAAGTTTGAGAAAAGAATGATATAATGGGTATTGTATTTTTCATATATATGTTACATACATAAATAGAAAAAAGACTGTATACTTTAGCTCAACTAATAGCAATGTCTACAGTGAACAGCAACAACCAATCAGTACGTAAACTGTTTGAAAAAAATGATTACCTATTGATCACTTTTTTATAAAACAAAAGATCACACCTCTACTCATTTCTCACCAAAAAAAAAGACCTAATTTAATTTTAAGAAGACAGTCTCAGTTTTACAGATAGTTGAACTGCAGTTCAACCCTTGCCAAGAATCAACTTGCTATTCATCCAGAGCAGTAATTCTTTACATGGACCTTGACTCAACAAAATACTACAGCATCTACTTCACTTCAGCATGTG
>NW_010521324.1:5443-14260 GCF_000687285.1 Phaethon lepturus | reverse complement strand
AGGAATGCAATTCTTTTTACATGCTGTTTAATTGAAATTTCATTGCTTAGCAAGTGTATTTTGTTCTCCATCACTTTGTGGAGGCCCGTGGTTTTATGAGTGGAAATGCATTTCCTTGACAGTAGATACTCTTTTATTTCTTACAAGTTATTAATTTATCTTAAAATCAAAATTATTTTACCCATGAGCTAATCTTTCTGAGGACAAATACATACTCTCTCTACATATATACACAGCATATATACTATATATACTACATGTATTTTATATATACAATACATACTATATATACTGCAGTGCAAATTTTGCCAAAGACTACAGTAGTGACATGAAAGTGATGAAATACCTTCCCTATATTTCAAATGAACTGCTGGATGTATATAATTTTTTTTTTTAAAGGCACATTCACTTGATAATCCAGTCAATTCCCATTACTGATTCAAAAGCAGTTATACATTATACATTATATCTATGTCTGAATGCTTGTGCCAATTTCTGTGGGCTTGCAGTGATGTTTCACATATCCTATAACCACTTTTCAAAGTCTTTGTATTCTCTCATGCTGTGTGAAAGACCTTGTGAAACTGAGAGGAAAGAATAATTTCTCACAATGTACAGTAAAGTACATAAAGCACATTGAGAAAGAAAATTTTAAAAATAATAATATTAAAGTAAACAATTTTTTTCAGAGATATCTTTTCTTTTGGAAGTAGATCAAATTAAACATGACATTTCTACTCCTTTCTAAATTTATTTTCTTAATATACCATAAATCTTTTCTAATTCACTAATACATAAATATGGTTGAAATCTGATTGTCTTTAATATTTCTGCCAACTGGCACAAGAAAAAAATGTTGACGATCAGGACCTGATCCAGTTTCCATTAACTTCACAGAGAGCTGGACTACATTCTAAATATATATTGCAAAAAAGATAATATAATTTTAGGTATAAATATTTACCTATTAGAAAACATTTGCAGCTTGTAATAATTCAAATAACTAAACATGCAATATAACAGATATGTGCACTATGTGCAACAAAACAGACATGCACCACACAGACAGGTGGAAATGGAATGGTGTGCTGACAGTGGTAGCAGGGAAGACAATCATCCCAGAGTGTTCTGCAACAATAGCACATACCAGATGTTCAAAAGATCCTACACATTTATAGAGGCAGTAGTGGTAATAAAGCATCGACTTCTAGAATGCTGTAAAAGAGAAAATTAGCAGGGCTCCGTCCTATAGACAGCTCTGACATGTGGCACCCTGGCAAGCACCACGGCATGCAAAGGGGCAGGAACCCTTCTGTAAGGCGAGTCATTTTACGCTCTTGTTTCTAGTTCTGAGACACCTTCCTCCACAGTGGCACTGCTCTGGATTATGTTAGCTGGGCACAGAACCCCTGGTGAAACCCTGAGCAAAGCAACTAGTAACTTCACTGAGACCAGGCATTTCACCTCTCCTGCAGAGCCAGTACACCCACAGTTCCCCTCCAAGTAGTCTAACAGTTAAGTCACAATAAAAGATGCTGACATGCTATATAAGTACTGTTCCTGATTCTAGTTATCCCAATTTTTTTTTAGGTTTTCCTCTTAAATGAGAAAGACATCAGGTGGTAACTCAAACACTGAGATACTATTTATGTTTTAGAACAAACAGTTTAAACAGTACTATACACAGATATCTAAATATTTTGAAAGTATCTGTTTATAGAAGTAAAATGAAACTACCTGTTTAAATTTGGAGAATTCTATTTAAAATCTGTGTGTAGAACTGAAATCACTTGTTAGTTGATACACTGTGGCAAATGAGGCTTATTTGCAGAGTATATGAAGTGCCTGGATTTCTGTTTGAATTGAGAAAAGCAATACATTTGAATTTTCATTAGACTGCTCCATTTTTACAAAAGTGATTCATTGTATAAAAACAGTAGTAAGTGGCTTACTCTCTGTCTTTGTCAACAGACAACTGGCAAATTGCTGGCTGCATAATATTTCTGTTAGACTACTTGGGTATGGAAATCTGACTGCTTTGCAAGCAATTTAATCAACAGTGTAAATAACCTGTGTAAAATAACCAACAGCGCAAATGCCTTTAAATAATCAAGGCTCTTTAATGTACATAAAATAGGCTTTTGTACCTACAATAGACTTGATCTTTATAACCACGGTTCATTCTCACCTATTATGCCACATTGTGCTCTATAGTAATCAATGAATATAGAAGCTTGATTTTCAAAACTACTCTTTAGTAGGTGCAATTTTTCACCTCCAGAGAATTGTGTCCATAATTTCACACTACTAATAAATTGCCAGGAAAAATAAGATAGAATTACAGATGTAAAAGTTGGAAGCTTGTACTGAAAATTGGACTGTGATGCATAAATAAAAATCAACCTACAACAACAACAACATCAGGTAATCTGCTAATGTTCTTCAGAGACATCTCCCATCTTTCTTAGGCAGTGAAAGTTCCCTGGGTTTTACAATGTGATACAAGTTTCACAACATCAAAATTCAGATGTTTTATGCACCATAATGTATCTCCAAGTTTTCCCATTTTAATATGTCTATCAATACACAAGTGCTGAATATGTGCATGATTTGCTTAATTACGCAAGCACAGGAGTATTTCCCTATGTTCCCTGCCAGATGACATCAAACAGTGAGAGGAAAAAGAGCTGAAAGACTATCAGGCAGGTAGAAGACTTTAGGATATGATGCTAACATTAAAACTATGGCAGGGTAGCAAATGAAAATGGGTGCAAATATAATTGATACCTATTTAGAGGTTTCTTTAGACTCTCAGAATAAGATAAATTTGAGAATCAAGCTCATTTTGCCTTAAAGTGTCCTTAGCAGCACATTTTTATCATGTGCATTTTAAAAAATGTTTTAGAATTTAAGAAAAAGTATTTTTAGCTTTTCATTAATTTTTGAACATGACAAAAGTTGTATGCAAGGATAACCTTACTCAGTCTTGTACTTTGTACATAGCCAGAAACAGCTTTTATTAAAAAGGAAATTATCGAAGTTGGATGGGTTTAAGAGAAGGTGCTTTCAAGGACATGAACCTCAGCATTGTGGTTTAGCCCCAGCTGGCAACTAAGCACCACGGAGCCACTCGCTCATTCCCCCATGGTGGAACAGGGGAGAGGATGGGAAGAGTAAAAGTGAGGAAATTCATGGTTTGAGATAAAGACAGTTTAATAGGTAAAGCAAAAGCCGTGCATGCAAGCAAAGCAAAACAAGGAATCCATTCACCACTCTCCATGGGCAGCAGGGGTTCAGCCATCTCCAGGGAAGCAGGACTCCATCACGCATAATGGTTTCTTGGGGAGACAGACGCCATCACTCCGAACAGCCCTCCCCCCCTTCCGCCTTCTTTGTCCCAACTTTATATACTGGGCATCATGTCATATGGTATGGAATATCCCTTTGGCCAGCCTGGGTCAGCTGTCCCGGCTGTGCCCTCTCCCCGCTTCCCCTGCACCTCCAGCCTTCTTGCTGGCAGGCCAGCACGAGAAGCTGGACTGTCCTTGGCTACTTAGCAACAACTCCACACTTCAGCACGTTATCAACATTTTCTCATCCCAAATCCAAAACATAGCCTCACACTAGCTTCTGTGAAGAAAATTAACTCTACCTTGGCTGAAACCAGGACACTCAGCTTTAGGCAACCTGAGCAGTGGAATGTACTAAGCAGTATGAAAGAGCTAAAAAGATTCATTACCAGTGAAGAAGTTACATGAGATAAAAAGTGTTTACAAAAGCAGCTTGACTTCCTAATGTATAACATGGTCAAGTACATACTTTGTTGAAAAAGTTGAAATACATCGTTTAGTCTTTAACCAACCTACTTTTTTATACCTTTTGATTCCATCTTCACATCACTTTCTTTTCCCAAGAACCTGCAAGCAGGTAGTTAGGTACCCAGGTCAGGGGCCAGACATAAGTTAGACTTAAAATTTGTGGTCAAGCTGCAGTTCTTTCAAAGGCAGTATTTTGTAAATGGATGCTCATTAAAGAAACTGACTAATAAGATAATCCCATTGCATTTCTATCTTTCTCTTTTCAGTGGTTTTGATGTGTTTCATCTGTTCTACAAATACACACACAAACAAACAAACAAACAAGCCCCAATGAATTTAATTCTTTAATTCTCTAGGTACAGATGTTTATATTTATAGCTCCAGATCAATGAATTTGGTACTGATGCACAATTCATTGCAGTGTACCTGCAATGTAGTACTATTGCAGTGCCTGAATTGTGTTTTCACTAAACCATAGGAGTTGCTGAGAACCCAGAATTGCCATTAGAGGTTACTAAAAGGTTCTTTTACAACGTTCCAGCTATTCAGACATTCTTACACAGTAAGTGAAGTAGGTGTATTCAGACTTTCTTATTTCAGTAGATGAAACAGACCTTTCTAGATGGTCTTTCTGTTTACCATACAAAATGCTACTGTAGAGAATAAAGAGCCATGACAGGTACTTCTATCTGCCCACAAATACTGCATGTCTAATAGGTGCAAATAAAACCATTTCACATTTCCATCATCAGTTGTACCATGCCTCAGTAAGTTTGCAGATGACACCAAGTGGGGCAGGAGTGTTGATCTGCTCGAGGGCAGGAGGGCTCTGCAGAGGGGTCTGGACAGGCTGGATCAATGGGCTTAGGTCAATTGGATGACGTTCAACAAGGCCAAGTGCTGGGTCCTGCACTTGGGTCACAACAACCCCATGCAACACTACAGGCTTGGGGAGGAGTGGCTGGAGAGCTGCCTGGTAGAAAAGGACCTGGGGGTGCTGGTTGACAGCCGGCTGAACATGAGCCGGCAGTGTGCCCAGGTGGCCAAGAAGCCCAACAGCATCCTGGCCTGTATCAGCAATAGTGTGGCCAGCAGGAGTAGGGAAGTGATTGTGCCCCTGTACTTGGCACTGGTGAGGCCGCACCTGGAATACTGTGTTCAGTTTTGGGCCCCTCACTACAAGAAGGATGTTGAGGCGCTAGAGCGTGTCCAGAGAAGGGCAACGAAGCTGGTGAGGGGTCTGGAGCACAAGTCTTATGAGGAGCGGCTGAGGGGACTGGGGTTGTTCAGTCTGGAGAAGAGGAGGCTGAGGGGAGACCTTATCGCTCTCTACAACCTCCTGAAAGGGGGTTCTGGCGACATGGGTGTTCGTCTCTTCTCCCAAGTAACTAGCAATAGGATGAGAGGAAATGGCCTCAAGTTGCACCAGGGGAGGTTTAGACTGGATATTACAAAAATTCTATTTACAGAGAGAGTGGTCAAGCATTGTAACAGGCTGCCCAGGGAGGTGGTGGAGTCACCATCACTGGAAGTGTTCAAAAAATGTGTAGACATGGCACTTCAGGACATGGTTTAGTGGGCATGGTGGTGTTGGGTTGACAGTTGGACTTGATGATCAAAGACGTCTTTTCCAACCTTAATGGTTCTACGACTAGGACCTTATACACCTTTGTGTTCAATCAGTACAGACCATTTTGATTATTGTCACAGTAGTCGCTACAGTCAGTTATTTCAGCTAAATTGTCATAAAGTAGATTATCATCACTTGCATTTATCTTCATAATCTTTCTTATTAGTCCTCCAGAGCTCATATCATAGACATACATGCTCATACCAGAAAGAGATTTCTTTCCTGTAATTCAGTCATGTAGCAATCTTGCCTGTTGTATACTTTTTCTCCCAACCTCATTCACCACATAGGACCAGAAACAGGAGCTCTTACTTGAGAAAAATAATGGAAGGTCAGTCCAAGTAGCTCTGGACAAAACAGTGAGGTTCTCCGTTGAATTAGCATTCATCTCATCTAAGCTTAGATGTCCACATTGCATATGGTAATTTCTGAGCTAAGGTGTCTAGATTGTCTCTACAGTCAATGGAGAGAAATGGGCCTTCCTGCGGTGTGGATCATCTCACCTATTTTCAGTGTTCCTTTGGATGAAATTAATCACCCCCTGAAAGGACTTATTTTTCTCCACACCCTATACAGTGCATCAGAATGTGTGGTTCAGATGTAAAGATCTACGTTGTAGCAATCCTAAAAATGAGATTAATCCTGCTTGTGGATTTTTATCTATGTTACATGACCATCGTCTGCAACCACTAAGGGGAACTATGCTGTGGTAGCCCCTGGGAAATAAACAAGTGTAGCCATAGCAGATGAATGAATGTGTCCTCTGCCCTCCCACTGGGCACCATTTCCTTTCACAAGTAGCTCCTTTATTGAAATGGAAATTCTCAAAGTGTAATACACAATTTGCAATGGGAAAATGGTAGTATTTCAGTTGGCCTTATAAAGAAGAGATCTAAACAAGAGACAAAGCATCTTGTAGTCTTTAAGACCTCTCTTCTTACTTAAATAACCACACTTACCTGGAAATGACTATGCGAGAAAGGCTCATTTGCTTTTTGAACCTGTACTAGATTATTTGACTTAAATACACATTTTAGTATGATCATTACTGGTATATCACTTCAAAAGAGTTACCATAAAAAATGCAACCAGGCAATTTGGGACTTTGTATTTCATATGTAGTAATTAGCACTCTTGCTACTTCCCAAAAGTTACAGCTTCAACCTAAACCAAGAAAAAAGTAATAAAGAAAATGTTAGTTTTAAGTTGACTTTATCTGAGAG
Source organism: Phaethon lepturus (assembly GCF_000687285.1). Classification (NCBI taxonomy): domain Eukaryota; kingdom Metazoa; phylum Chordata; class Aves; order Phaethontiformes; family Phaethontidae; genus Phaethon; species Phaethon lepturus. Next base: position 7,589 of record NW_010521324.1, on the reverse strand, counting down.
TAACATTGGAGTTCTTTTCCTGGTGATGTAGCCTAATTGACATGGTTTTTCAACATAAAAAAGAGACTGTTGTTGAGAAATAGGGCAGTTAAACAAACTGTTAATTTTCTCTTATGCTTTAAGGTAGATGCATCCCCTTCTGACATTTCCATTAAAAACTCTAATTAAAGGCAAATTCCTGTGTATCCTACTGAGATTTCTACAGGGCTTAGAAATAAGGAGTTCATTGTGGTGTTTGTTTGAAGACTGGAAAAAAAAACCCAAAAGTTTACAGGTGGAGCTTAACAAGCTAAAGCAGAAACTATGTGAATTTTAAATAAAACAAAATATTCTCCTGTGTATTGGCAGAGGCTTAGCATTAGGGCTATCCATACCCTAGTCAACAAAGGGTGAAGATCTTGCTAAGAATACCCAATGTGATATGTGGTGTTTGCATGCTTAAAAAGAATAGATGAGAAAGTGGCAAAGAGGAGCTCTAAATTGGTTGAAAAAATGAAATAAAACTGTATTTTTTTTACTTCACAAATACCTTGGAGAAAGAATGAGATTTACCCTTATTCCATCACGAAGTTTCTGTTCAGCCTCTATTCTATGCCTATCCCTTGCATAAATATTTTCAGTGAATAAACAACTTACACAGTAAGCTACCGCTGCAGGGTCAAGAGTGTAGAGCAGCTACTTTTTTTTCTGACCAATGACAAATAGTTTAGAGCTCAGTTATGAGCAATGAACTTCCACTTTAGATTAGGTGTTCTAATTTTGTCCTTAATTAGAGAAGGGTAAAGACCGTGCCTTGTTGCTTTCTGGGTTTCACAGGTTTGCATAATAAAAGACAATATTGCAATAAAACATAAAAATAAACAATGTTCAAAACACAGCATATACTCAGATGTAACATACTGCTTCTGACTACAATATGAATACTTTTCTATCATTACTAATATTTGAATTTTATCTGAATATTAGGTTAAAAACATTCTGGTCTGGAAAACTGGGTATCGGCTACCTGAATCTAATAAATAATTTTTATCTACAATTTTTTTCAAATCCTTCAGGCAAGATTGTACTGGAGTTGGACTGTTTATCTTTTTCACATATCATGTTAGCCCCTTATGACTTGCTTCAAAACTTACAGATGTTTTCTCCATCAACTCAGATCTTCACAGACCAAATTTAAAGCCTGTTACTCAACTTCTGAGAGGTTGAAAGCATGCAAATTCAGCATGCAAATTCAAATTAAAACCTCCCAACAGGAGAAGGGACTGCCTCCTAAATAAAGGTACTTCAAATCTTATTCCCCTTATAGTAAATTATGCCCCATCCAGAAAAAGAAGATGTATTTTACTGGACAGATTTTAATTTCTAGTAGAGAGATATCATTCAACAATGGCAAGAACCCCCTCTTCTCTATCAACTCATTTTATTCAGTGGAAATTAGATATATATTTATAACAATGGTAAAGGTATTTTTTGAAGAATAAGTGGATATTACTGGTGGACATGAGAAAAGAAATGAAGTACTCTGGAGGTGATCAATTTAAATGCTAGCAGAACATTCACTTAGAATAAGTAGATTTTGGTCAAATGACTATGCAAAGATTCTGTGTGATGGGTTTACTTATTTTTCACCATAGAATCATAAAATAACTTGAGTTGGAAGGGACCTATAAGGATCACTGAGGCCATCTTATGTTCCTTGCAGAACTACCCCAAATTGAACCATATGACTAAGAGCATCATCCATACACCCCTTGAACTCTGACTGGCTTTGTGCCACGACCACTTCTCTGGGGAGCCTATTCCAGTGATTAACCACCCCCTCACTGAAAAACCTTTTCCTAATGTCCAATCTGAACTTCCCCTGATGCAGCTGCATACCATTTCCTTGTGTCCTATCACTGGTCACCGGAGAGAGGAGATCAGCACCTCCCCCTCTGTTGCCTCCACCCCTCAGCCTTCTCTTCTCTCTTTCTCTTTCTCTTTCTCTTTCTCTCCTCCCCCCCCTCCCCCATGTGTTCTGTTCTGAATTCATATTAGCATTAAAGGTAAAAATAAAATTTAAACAGCACTGGAAACTCCTATGTTAAATAATCTCCATACTCTGTGTAGGTAAATTATCACGGTATTTCTGACCTTGGGTAGGGAA